>NW_026691813.1:0-42943 GCF_020826845.1 Diceros bicornis minor | reverse complement strand
CCTGGGGGCGGCTGCCAAGTCTCCTGGGGCGTGTGCTGGGCCCCCGTCAGAGGAGGAAGCAGCCTGGTAAACGGTGTGCCAGGCCTGAGATCTGGAGGCCTCCCACACCCGGGTCCCTGTCCTGCCCAGGCCCCCCGAGGGAGGACGATGGTCGGGCAGTGGCGAGCGGGGTGGGGCTGGCGCCGAGCCTGCCCTTGGATGCCCCGGGGAAGGGCGCCGGGGGATGGGCTGCCCCTGGCCAGGTCTGAGGGACCGACCCAGCTCGGGGCTGTCGGGGGCAGAGAGAGAACCCCCCTCCGCCCTTTCCCTTCAGGTTCTTAGGGCTGGCCAAATCCTTCCCAAGACAGCTTGTCTGGAGAAAATCAGACCCAGCTGAAGAACATGTGTCCATGGGGGAAACCCGGGAAACTGAGTCTCCCCACACAATAGCAGAGATTCTCATCTTGCATCCTCTCCTGAGCTAATGACAAAGGTGGATGTCCCGGGTGGGTGGGCCTGTGGAATGGGAGAGGGGAGGAAGTCTATTGTCATGCAGAGGGACATGGAAAGACTTGTCTGAAGCTTATCCCCTGCACTGGGGTCAGGTCGGGAAGGGACGGCACAGAGGTGAGCAGGAACCAACCGGCCTCTCTGTGGTGGGGCTGGCCCCGGGGCAGGCGTGGGGGTGATGGCTGGAAGTGGGATGGCGCGTGAGTTGGCACCAGCCAGCGGTGGAGGCAGAGACTCAGAGGTCAGGGATCTCTCTCTCTGTCTCTGTCTCTCTCTCTCTCCCTCAGGGAGCTGAGGAGAGTAAGGTGGCGCCCCCTGCCCACCTCGCCTACCTCTCCATGGGCCCTTCTTTCTCTGGCCGCTCCGGGAGCCCTGCGGGCTTGGGTTCAAGCCCCCACACACCGCACAGGCCAAGGGCGCATGCGTGACCGCCGGGGCCTAGGGCTGGCCTCGGGGGGCGGGGGGGTCCTCAGTGAAGGCCCCGCCCTCCCTCCAGGCTCTGACCCAGCTGCAGCTCTTCCATCGCCGCCCTTCTGGACTCGGCTTCAGCTGTCTCCCTCCCCTCCCCCACTCCCACTCAGCTTGCAGGCCGCTTCCCTGCCTTGAAAGCATTGCTCTGGCCCTGAGGGCCACAGACCTACTGGGCTTCAAGCTCAAGGCTCTGCCTGGGCCTGCTGCTTCGGCCAGGGGCTCATTTTTTCCTGGAAAGACAAAGCCATGGCCTCACCCCACGCCTGCACTTTGCCACGGCAGGCAGCCCAGATGTAGGAAAGGCTGTGTGGAGTCAGAAGTGCCGAGACAGGCAGATGGCACCAGAGGGTTTGGGGGCCAGGGCGCAACTGGGCTAGCCCCTCCTCCCGGGAGTCGGGGAGGCCCGGCCTTCCTAGTGCCCAGGCCACGGCTCCGGGGAGAAACCCGCCATGGAGGGCACGCGGGAGGCCCTCTGCCTGAGGTGGCAGGTGTCACGCCAGGGCCACTGCAAGCCTGGCTCGGCTTGCCTGCTTTCTCCAAAGGAGGCTGGCCGACCAGCCGAACCTGGCACCTGGGCCAGGCCCCTTCCAAGGGGACGAGTTTCCAGAGGATAGAGCCCTGGGGGCGGCTGCCAAGTCTCCTGGGGCGTGTGCTGGGCCCCCGTCAGAGGAGGAAGCAGCCTGGTAAACGGTGTGCCAGGCCTGAGATCTGGAGGCCTCCCACACCCGGGTCCCTGTCCTGCCCAGGCCCCCCGAGGAGGACGATGGTCGGGCAGTGGCGAGCGGGGTGGGGCTGGCGCCGAGCCTGCCCTTGGATGCCCCGGGGAAGGGCGCCGGGGGATGGGCTGCCCCTGGCCAGGTCTGAGGGACCGACCCAGCTCGGGGCTGTCGGGGGCAGAGAGAGAACCCCCCTCCGCCCTTTCCCTTCAGGTTCTTAGGGCTGGCCAAATCCTTCCCAAGACAGCTTGTCTGGAGAAAATCAGACCCAGCTGAAGAACATGTGTCCATGGGGGAAACCCGGGAAACTGAGTCTCCCGCACACAATAGCAGAGATTCTCATCTTGCATCCTCTCCTGAGCTAATGACAAAGGTGGATGTCCCGGGTGGGTGGGCCTGTGGAATGGGAGAGGGGAGGAAGTCTATTGTCATGCAGAGGGACATGGAAAGACTTGTCTGAAGCTTATCCCCTGCACTGGGGTCAGGTCGGGAAGGGACGGCACAGAGGTGAGCAGGAACCAACCGGCCTCTCTGTGGTGGGGCTGGCCCCGGGGCAGGCGTGGGGGTGATGGCTGGAAGTGGGATGGCGCGTGAGTTGGCACCAGCCAGCGGTGGAGGCAGAGACTCAGAGGTCAGGGATCTCTCTCTCTGTCTCTGTCTCTCTCTCTCTCCCTCAGGGAGCTGAGGAGAGTAAGGTGGCGCCCCCTGCCCACCTCGCCTACCTCTCCATGGGCCCTTCTTTCTCTGGCCGCTCCGGGAGCCCTGCGGGCTTGGGTTCAAGCCCCCACACACCGCACAGGCCAAGGGCGCATGCGCGACCGCCGGGGCCTAGGGCTGGCCTCGGGGGGCGGGGGGGTCCTCAGTGAAGGCCCCGCCCTCCCTCCAGGCTCTGACCCAGCTGCAGCTCTTCCATCGCCGCCCTTCTGGACTCGGCTTCAGCTGTCTCCCTCCCCTCCCCCACTCCCACTCAGCTTGCAGGCCGCTTCCCTGCCTTGAAAGCATTGCTCTGGCCCTGAGGGCCACAGACCTACTGGGCTTCAAGCTCAAGGCTCTGCCTGTGCCTGCTGCTTCGTCCAGGGGCTCATTTTTTCCTGGAAAGACAAAGCCATGGCCTCACCCCACGCCTGCACTTTGCCACGGCAGGCAGCCCAGATGTAGGAAAGGCTGTGTGGAGTCAGAAGTGCCGAGACAGGCAGATGGCACCAGAGGGTTTGGGGGCCAGGGCGCAACTGGGCTAGCCCCTCCTCCCGGGAGTCGGGGAGGCCCGGCCTTCCTAGTGCCCAGGCCACGGCTCCGGGGAGAAACCCGCCATGGAGGGCACGCGGGAGGCCCTCTGCCTGAGGTGGCAGGTGTCACGCCAGGGCCACTGCAAGCCTGGCTCGGCTTGCCTGCTTTCTCCAAAGGAGGCTGGCCGACCAGCCGAACCTGGCACCTGGGCCAGGCCCCTTCCAAGGGGACGAGTTCCAGAGGATAGAGCCCTGGGGGCGGCTGCCAAGTCTCCTGGGGCGTGTGCTGGGCCCCCGTCAGAGGAGGAAGCAGCCTGGTAAACGGTGTGCCAGGCCTGAGATCTGGAGGCCTCCCACACCCGGGTCCCTGTCCTGCCCAGGCCCCCCGAGGGAGGACGATGGTCGGGCAGTGGCGAGCGGGGTGGGGCTGGCGCCGAGCCTGCCCTTGGATGCCCCGGGGAAGGGCGCCGGGGGATGGGCTGCCCCTGGCCAGGTCTGAGGGACCGACCCAGCTCGGGGCTGTCGGGGGCAGAGAGAGAACCCCCCTCCGCCCTTTCCCTTCAGGTTCTTAGGGCTGGCCAAATCCTTCCCAAGACAGCTTGTCTGGAGAAAATCAGACCCAGCTGAAGAACATGTGTCCATGGGGGAAACCCGGGAAACTGAGTCTCCCCACACAATAGCAGAGATTCTCATCTTGCATCCTCTCCTGAGCTAATGACAAAGGTGGATGTCCCGGGTGGGTGGGCCTGTGGAATGGGAGAGGGGAGGAAGTCTATTGTCATGCAGAGGGACATGGAAAGACTTGTCTGAAGCTTATCCCCTGCACTGGGGTCAGGTCGGGAAGGGACGGCACAGAGGTGAGCAGGAACCAACCGGCCTCTCTGTGGTGGGGCTGGCCCCGGGGCAGGCGTGGGGGTGATGGCTGGAAGTGGGATGGCGCGTGAGTTGGCACCAGCCAGCGGTGGAGGCAGAGACTCAGAGGTCAGGGATCTCTCTCTCTGTCTCTGTCTCTCTCTCTCTCCCTCAGGGAGCTGAGGAGAGTAAGGTGGCGCCCCCTGCCCACCTCGCCTACCTCTCCATGGGCCCTTCTTTCTCTGGCCGCTCCGGGAGCCCTGCGGGCTTGGGTTCAAGCCCCCACACACCGCACAGGCCAAGGGCGCATGCGTGACCGCCGGGGCCTAGGGCTGGCCTCGGGGGGCGGGGGGGTCCTCAGTGAAGGCCCCGCCCTCCCTCCAGGCTCTGACCCAGCTGCAGCTCTTCCATCGCCGCCCTTCTGGACTCGGCTTCAGCTGTCTCCCTCCCCTCCCCCACTCCCACTCAGCTTGCAGGCCGCTTCCCTGCCTTGAAAGCATTGCTCTGGCCCTGAGGGCCACAGACCTACTGGGCTTCAAGCTCAAGGCTCTGCCTGGGCCTGCTGCTTCGGCCAGGGGCTCATTTTTTCCTGGAAAGACAAAGCCATGGCCTCACCCCACGCCTGCACTTTGCCACGGCAGGCAGCCCAGATGTAGGAAAGGCTCTGTGGAGTCAGAAGTGCCGAGACAGGCAGATGGCACCAGAGGGTTTGGGGGCCAGGGCGCAACTGGGCTAGCCCCTCCTCCCGGGAGTCGGGGAGGCCCGGCCTTCCTAGTGCCCAGGCCACGGCTCCGGGGAGAAACCCGCCATGGAGGGCACGCGGGAGGCCCTCTGCCTGAGGTGGCAGGTGTCACGCCAGGGCCACTGCAAGCCTGGCTCGGCTTGCCTGCTTTCTCCAAAGGAGGCTGGCCGACCAGCCGAACCTGGCACCTGGGCCAGGCCCCTTCCAAGGGGACGAGTTCCAGAGGATAGAGCCCTGGGGGCGGCTGCCAAGTCTCCTGGGGCGTGTGCTGGGCCCCCGTCAGAGGAGGAAGCAGCCTGGTAAACGGTGTGCCAGGCCTGAGATCTGGAGGCCTCCCACACCCGGGTCCCTGTCCTGCCCAGGCCCCCCGAGGGAGGACGATGGTCGGGCAGTGGCGAGCGGGGTGGGGCTGGCGCCGAGCCTGCCCTTGGATGCCCCGGGGAAGGGCGCCGGGGGATGGGCTGCCCCTGGCCAGGTCTGAGGGACCGACCCAGCTCGGGGCTGTCGGGGGCAGAGAGAGAACCCCCCTCCGCCCTTTCCCTTCAGGTTCTTAGGGCTGGCCAAATCCTTCCCAAGACAGCTTGTCTGGAGAAAATCAGACCCAGCTGAAGAACATGTGTCCATGGGGGAAACCCGGGAAACTGAGTCTCCCCACACAATAGCAGAGATTCTCATCTTGCATCCTCTCCTGAGCTAATGACAAAGGTGGATGTCCCGGGTGGGTGGGCCTGTGGAATGGGAGAGGGGAGGAAGTCTATTGTCATGCAGAGGGACATGGAAAGACTTGTCTGAAGCTTATCCCCTGCACTGGGGTCAGGTCGGGAAGGGACGGCACAGAGGTGAGCAGGAACCAACCGGCCTCTCTGTGGTGGGGCTGGCCCCGGGGCAGGCGTGGGGGTGATGGCTGGAAGTGGGATGGCGCGTGAGTTGGCACCAGCCAGCGGTGGAGGCAGAGACTCAGAGGTCAGGGATCTCTCTCTCTGTCTCTGTCTCTCTCTCTCTCCCTCAGGGAGCTGAGGAGAGTAAGGTGGCGCCCCCTGCCCACCTCGCCTACCTCTCCATGGGCCCTTCTTTCTCTGGCCGCTCCGGGAGCCCTGCGGGCTTGGGTTCAAGCCCCCACACACCGCACAGGCCAAGGGCGCATGCGCGACCGCCGGGGCCTAGGGCTGGCCTCGGGGGGCGGGGGGGTCCTCAGTGAAGGCCCCGCCCTCCCTCCAGGCTCTGACCCAGCTGCAGCTCTTCCATCGCCGCCCTTCTGGACTCGGCTTCAGCTGTCTCCCTCCCCTCCCCCACTCCCACTCAGCTTGCAGGCCGCTTCCCTGCCTTGAAAGCATTGCTCTGGCCCTGAGGGCCACAGACCTACTGGGCTTCAAGCTCAAGGCTCTGCCTGTGCCTGCTGCTTCGTCCAGGGGCTCATTTTTTCCTGGAAAGACAAAGCCATGGCCTCACCCCACGCCTGCACTTTGCCACGGCAGGCAGCCCAGATGTAGGAAAGGCTGTGTGGAGTCAGAAGTGCCGAGACAGGCAGATGGCACCAGAGGGTTTGGGGGCCAGGGCGCAACTGGGCTAGCCCCTCCTCCCGGGAGTCGGGGAGGCCCGGCCTTCCTAGTGCCCAGGCCACGGCTCCGGGGAGAAACCCGCCATGGAGGGCACGCGGGAGGCCCTCTGCCTGAGGTGGCAGGTGTCACGCCAGGGCCACTGCAAGCCTGGCTCGGCTTGCCTGCTTTCTCCAAAGGAGGCTGGCCGACCAGCCGAACCTGGCACCTGGGCCAGGCCCCTTCCAAGGGGACGAGTTGCAGAGGATAGAGCCCTGGGGGCGGCTGCCAAGTCTCCTGGGGCGTGTGCTGGGCCCCCGTCAGAGGAGGAAGCAGCCTGGTAAACGGTGTGCCAGGCCTGAGATCTGGAGGCCTCCCACACCCGGGTCCCTGTCCTGCCCAGGCCCCCCGAGGGAGGACGATGGTCGGGCAGTGGCGAGCGGGGTGGGGCTGGCGCCGAGCCTGCCCTTGGATGCCCCGGGGAAGGGCGCCGGGGGATGGGCTGCCCCTGGCCAGGTCTGAGGGACCGACCCAGCTCGGGGCTGTCGGGGGCAGAGAGAGAACCCCCCTCCGCCCTTTCCCTTCAGGTTCTTAGGGCTGGCCAAATCCTTCCCAAGACAGCTTGTCTGGAGAAAATCAGACCCAGCTGAAGAACATGTGTCCATGGGGGAAACCCGGGAAACTGAGTCTCCCCACACAATAGCAGAGATTCTCATCTTGCATCCTCTCCTGAGCTAATGACAAAGGTGGATGTCCCGGGTGGGTGGGCCTGTGGAATGGGAGAGGGGAGGAAGTCTATTGTCATGCAGAGGGACATGGAAAGACTTGTCTGAAGCTTATCCCCTGCACTGGGGTCAGGTCGGGAAGGGACGGCACAGAGGTGAGCAGGAACCAACCGGCCTCTCTGTGGTGGGGCTGGCCCCGGGGCAGGCGTGGGGGTGATGGCTGGAAGTGGGATGGCGCGTGAGTTGGCACCAGCCAGCGGTGGAGGCAGAGACTCAGAGGTCAGGGATCTCTCTCTCTGTCTCTGTCTCTCTCTCTCTCCCTCAGGGAGCTGAGGAGAGTAAGGTGGCGCCCCCTGCCCACCTCGCCTACCTCTCCATGGGCCCTTCTTTCTCTGGCCGCTCCGGGAGCCCTGCGGGCTTGGGTTCAAGCCCCCACACACCGCACAGGCCAAGGGCGCATGCGCGACCGCCAGGGCCTAGGGCTGGCCTCGGGGGGCGGGGGGGTCCTCAGTGAAGGCCCCGCCCTCCCTCCAGGCTCTGACCCAGCTGCAGCTCTTCCATCGCCGCCCTTCTGGACTCGGCTTCAGCTGTCTCCCTCCCCTCCCCCACTCCCACTCAGCTTGCAGGCCGCTTCCCTGCCTTGAAAGCATTGCTCTGGCCCTGAGGGCCACAGACCTACTGGGCTTCAAGCTCAAGGCTCTGCCTGTGCCTGCTGCTTCGTCCAGGGGCTCATTTTTTCCTGGAAAGACAAAGCCATGGCCTCACCCCACGCCTGCACTTTGCCACGGCAGGCAGCCCAGATGTAGGAAAGGCTGTGTGGAGTCAGAAGTGCCGAGACAGGCAGATGGCACCAGAGGGTTTGGGGGCCAGGGCGCAACTGGGCTAGCCCCTCCTCCCGGGAGTCGGGGAGGCCCGGCCTTCCTAGTGCCCAGGCCACGGCTCCGGGGAGAAACCCGCCATGGAGGGCACGCGGGAGGCCCTCTGCCTGAGGTGGCAGGTGTCACGCCAGGGCCACTGCAAGCCTGGCTCGGCTTGCCTGCTTTCTCCAAAGGAGGCTGGCCGACCAGCCGAACCTGGCACCTGGGCCAGGCCCCTTCCAAGGGGACGAGTTCCAGAGGATAGAGCCCTGGGGGCGGCTGCCAAGTCTCCTGGGGCGTGTGCTGGGCCCCCGTCAGAGGAGGAAGCAGCCTGGTAAACGGTGTGCCAGGCCTGAGATCTGGAGGCCTCCCACACCCGGGTCCCTGTCCTGCCCAGGCCCCCCGAGGGAGGACGATGGTCGGGCAGTGGCGAGCGGGGTGGGGCTGGCGCCGAGCCTGCCCTTGGATGCCCCGGGGAAGGGCGCCGGGGGATGGGCTGCCCCTGGCCAGGTCTGAGGGACCGACCCAGCTCGGGGCTGTCGGGGGCAGAGAGAGAACCCCCCTCCGCCCTTTCCCTTCAGGTTCTTAGGGCTGGCCAAATCCTTCCCAAGACAGCTTGTCTGGAGAAAATCAGACCCAGCTGAAGAACATGTGTCCATGGGGGAAACCCGGGAAACTGAGTCTCCCCACACAATAGCAGAGATTCTCATCTTGCATCCTCTCCTGAGCTAATGACAAAGGTGGATGTCCCGGGTGGGTGGGCCTGTGGAATGGGAGAGGGGAGGAAGTCTATTGTCATGCAGAGGGACATGGAAAGACTTGTCTGAAGCTTATCCCCTGCACTGGGGTCAGGTCGGGAAGGGACGGCACAGAGGTGAGCAGGAACCAACCGGCCTCTCTGTGGTGGGGCTGGCCCCGGGGCAGGCGTGGGGGTGATGGCTGGAAGTGGGATGGCGCGTGAGTTGGCACCAGCCAGCGGTGGAGGCAGAGACTCAGAGGTCAGGGATCTCTCTCTCTGTCTCTGTCTCTCTCTCTCTCCCTCAGGGAGCTGAGGAGAGTAAGGTGGCGCCCCCTGCCCACCTCGCCTACCTCTCCATGGGCCCTTCTTTCTCTGGCCGCTCCGGGAGCCCTGCGGGCTTGGGTTCAAGCCCCCACACACCGCACAGGCCAAGGGCGCATGCGTGACCGCCGGGGCCTAGGGCTGGCCTCGGGGGGCGGGGGGGTCCTCAGTGAAGGCCCCGCCCTCCCTCCAGGCTCTGACCCAGCTGCAGCTCTTCCATCGCCGCCCTTCTGGACTCGGCTTCAGCTGTCTCCCTCCCCTCCCCCACTCCCACTCAGCTTGCAGGCCGCTTCCCTGCCTTGAAAGCATTGCTCTGGCCCTGAGGGCCACAGACCTACTGGGCTTCAAGCTCAAGGCTCTGCCTGGGCCTGCTGCTTCGGCCAGGGGCTCATTTTTTCCTGGAAAGACAAAGCCATGGCCTCACCCCACGCCTGCACTTTGCCACGGCAGGCAGCCCAGATGTAGGAAAGGCTGTGTGGAGTCAGAAGTGCCGAGACAGGCAGATGGCACCAGAGGGTTTGGGGGCCAGGGCGCAACTGGGCTAGCCCCTCCTCCCGGGAGTCGGGGAGGCCCGGCCTTCCTAGTGCCCAGGCCACGGCTCCGGGGAGAAACCCGCCATGGAGGGCACGCGGGAGGCCCTCTGCCTGAGGTGGCAGGTGTCACGCCAGGGCCACTGCAAGCCTGGCTCGGCTTGCCTGCTTTCTCCAAAGGAGGCTGGCCGACCAGCCGAACCTGGCACCTGGGCCAGGCCCCTTCCAAGGGGACGAGTTCCAGAGGATAGAGCCCTGGGGGCGGCTGCCAAGTCTCCTGGGGCGTGTGCTGGGCCCCCGTCAGAGGAGGAAGCAGCCTGGTAAACGGTGTGCCAGGCCTGAGATCTGGAGGCCTCCCACACCCGGGTCCCTGTCCTGCCCAGGCCCCCCGAGGGAGGACGATGGTCGGGCAGTGGCGAGCGGGGTGGGGCTGGCGCCGAGCCTGCCCTTGGATGCCCCGGGGAAGGGCGCCGGGGGATGGGCTGCCCCTGGCCAGGTCTGAGGGACCGACCCAGCTCGGGGCTGTCGGGGGCAGAGAGAGAACCCCCCTCCGCCCTTTCCCTTCAGGTTCTTAGGGCTGGCCAAATCCTTCCCAAGACAGCTTGTCTGGAGAAAATCAGACCCAGCTGAAGAACATGTGTCCATGGGGGAAACCCGGGAAACTGAGTCTCCCCACACAATAGCAGAGATTCTCATCTTGCATCCTCTCCTGAGCTAATGACAAAGGTGGATGTCCCGGGTGGGTGGGCCTGTGGAATGGGAGAGGGGAGGAAGTCTATTGTCATGCAGAGGGACATGGAAAGACTTGTCTGAAGCTTATCCCCTGCACTGGGGTCAGGTCGGGAAGGGACGGCACAGAGGTGAGCAGGAACCAACCGGCCTCTCTGTGGTGGGGCTGGCCCCGGGGCAGGCGTGGGGGTGATGGCTGGAAGTGGGATGGCGCGTGAGTTGGCACCAGCCAGCGGTGGAGGCAGAGACTCAGAGGTCAGGGATCTCTCTCTCTGTCTCTGTCTCTCTCTCTCTCCCTCAGGGAGCTGAGGAGAGTAAGGTGGCGCCCCCTGCCCACCTCGCCTACCTCTCCATGGGCCCTTCTTTCTCTGGCCGCTCCGGGAGCCCTGCGGGCTTGGGTTCAAGCCCCCACACACCGCACAGGCCAAGGGCGCATGCGTGACCGCCGGGGCCTAGGGCTGGCCTCGGGGGGCGGGGGGGTCCTCAGTGAAGGCCCCGCCCTCCCTCCAGGCTCTGACCCAGCTGCAGCTCTTCCATCGCCGCCCTTCTGGACTCGGCTTCAGCTGTCTCCCTCCCCTCCCCCACTCCCACTCAGCTTGCAGGCCGCTTCCCTGCCTTGAAAGCATTGCTCTGGCCCTGAGGGCCACAGACCTACTGGGCTTCAAGCTCAAGGCTCTGCCTGGGCCTGCTGCTTCGGCCAGGGGCTCATTTTTTCCTGGAAAGACAAAGCCATGGCCTCACCCCACGCCTGCACTTTGCCACGGCAGGCAGCCCAGATGTAGGAAAGGCTCTGTGGAGTCAGAAGTGCCGAGACAGGCAGATGGCACCAGAGGGTTTGGGGGCCAGGGCGCAACTGGGCTAGCCCCTCCTCCCGGGAGTCGGGGAGGCCCGGCCTTCCTAGTGCCCAGGCCACGGCTCCGGGGAGAAACCCGCCATGGAGGGCACGCGGGAGGCCCTCTGCCTGAGGTGGCAGGTGTCACGCCAGGGCCACTGCAAGCCTGGCTCGGCTTGCCTGCTTTCTCCAAAGGAGGCTGGCCGACCAGCCGAACCTGGCACCTGGGCCAGGCCCCTTCCAAGGGGACGAGTTCCAGAGGATAGAGCCCTGGGGGCGGCTGCCAAGTCTCCTGGGGCGTGTGCTGGGCCCCCGTCAGAGGAGGAAGCAGCCTGGTAAACGGTGTGCCAGGCCTGAGATCTGGAGGCCTCCCACAGCCGGGTCCCTGTCCTGCCCAGGCCCCCCGAGGGAGGACGATGGTCGGGCAGTGGCGAGCGGGGTGGGGCTGGCGCCGAGCCTGCCCTTGGATGCCCCGGGGAAGGGCGCCGGGGGATGGGCTGCCCCTGGCCAGGTCTGAGGGACCGACCCAGCTCGGGGCTGTCGGGGGCAGAGAGAGAACCCCCCTCCGCCCTTTCCCTTCAGGTTCTTAGGGCTGGCCAAATCCTTCCCAAGACAGCTTGTCTGGAGAAAATCAGACCCAGCTGAAGAACATGTGTCCATGGGGGAAACCCGGGAAACTGAGTCTCCCCACACAATAGCAGAGATTCTCATCTTGCATCCTCTCCTGAGCTAATGACAAAGGTGGATGTCCCGGGTGGGTGGGCCTGTGGAATGGGAGAGGGGAGGAAGTCTATTGTCATGCAGAGGGACATGGAAAGACTTGTCTGAAGCTTATCCCCTGCACTGGGGTCAGGTCGGGAAGGGACGGCACAGAGGTGAGCAGGAACCAACCGGCCTCTCTGTGGTGGGGCTGGCCCCGGGGCAGGCGTGGGGGTGATGGCTGGAAGTGGGATGGCGCGTGAGTTGGCACCAGCCAGCGGTGGAGGCAGAGACTCAGAGGTCAGGGATCTCTCTCTCTGTCTCTGTCTCTCTCTCTCTCCCTCAGGGAGCTGAGGAGAGTAAGGTGGCGCCCCCTGCCCACCTCGCCTACCTCTCCATGGGCCCTTCTTTCTCTGGCCGCTCCGGGAGCCCTGCGGGCTTGGGTTCAAGCCCCCACACACCGCACATGCCAAGGGCGCATGCGCGACCGCCAGGGCCTAGGGCTGGCCTCGGGGGGCGGGGGGGTCCTCAGTGAAGGCCCCGCCCTCCCTCCAGGCTCTGACCCAGCTGCAGCTCTTCCATCGCCGCCCTTCTGGACTCGGCTTCAGCTGTCTCCCTCCCCTCCCCCACTCCCACTCAGCTTGCAGGCCGCTTCCCTGCCTTGAAAGCATTGCTCTGGCCCTGAG
Organism: Diceros bicornis minor; assembly: GCF_020826845.1. Classification (NCBI taxonomy): domain Eukaryota; kingdom Metazoa; phylum Chordata; class Mammalia; order Perissodactyla; family Rhinocerotidae; genus Diceros; species Diceros bicornis. The sequence goes on along the minus strand of NW_026691813.1, from coordinate 30,794 downwards.
GGCCACAGACCTACTGGGCTTCAAGCTCAAGGCTCTGCCTGTGCCTGCTGCTTCGTCCAGGGGCTCATTTTTTCCTGGAAAGACAAAGCCATGGCCTCACCCCACGCCTGCACTTTGCCACGGCAGGCAGCCCAGATGTAGGAAAGGCTGTGTGGAGTCAGAAGTGCCGAGACAGGCAGATGGCACCAGAGGGTTTGGGGGCCAGGGCGCAACTGGGCTAGCCCCTCCTCCCGGGAGTCGGGGAGGCCCGGCCTTCCTAGTGCCCAGGCCACGGCTCCGGGGAGAAACCCGCCATGGAGGGCACGCGGGAGGCCCTCTGCCTGAGGTGGCAGGTGTCACGCCAGGGCCACTGCAAGCCTGGCTCGGCTTGCCTGCTTTCTCCAAAGGAGGCTGGCCGACCAGCCGAACCTGGCACCTGGGCCAGGCCCCTTCCAAGGGGACGAGTTCCAGAGGATAGAGCCCTGGGGGCGGCTGCCAAGTCTCCTGGGGCGTGTGCTGGGCCCCCGTCAGAGGAGGAAGCAGCCTGGTAAACGGTGTGCCAGGCCTGAGATCTGGAGGCCTCCCACACCCGGGTCCCTGTCCTGCCCAGGCCCCCCGAGGGAGGACGATGGTCGGGCAGTGGCGAGCGGGGTGGGGCTGGCGCCGAGCCTGCCCTTGGATGCCCCGGGGAAGGGCGCCGGGGGATGGGCTGCCCCTGGCCAGGTCTGAGGGACCGACCCAGCTCGGGGCTGTCGGGGGCAGAGAGAGAACCCCCCTCCGCCCTTTCCCTTCAGGTTCTTAGGGCTGGCCAAATCCTTCCCAAGACAGCTTGTCTGGAGAAAATCAGACCCAGCTGAAGAACATGTGTCCATGGGGGAAACCAGGGAAACTGAGTCTCCCCACACAATAGCAGAGATTCTCATCTTGCATCCTCTCCTGAGCTAATGACAAAGGTGGATGTCCCGGGTGGGTGGGCCTGTGGAATGGGAGAGGGGAGGAAGTCTATTGTCATGCAGAGGGACATGGAAAGACTTGTCTGAAGCTTATCCCCTGCACTGGGGTCAGGTCGGGAAGGGACGGCACAGAGGTGAGCAGGAACCAACCGGCCTCTCTGTGGTGGGGCTGGCCCCGGGGCAGGCGTGGGGGTGATGGCTGGAAGTGGGATGGCGCGTGAGTTGGCACCAGCCAGCGGTGGAGGCAGAGACTCAGAGGTCAGGGATCTCTCTCTCTGTCTCTGTCTCTCTCTCTCTCCCTCAGGGAGCTGAGGAGAGTAAGGTGGCGCCCCCTGCCCACCTCGCCTACCTCTCCATGGGCCCTTCTTTCTCTGGCCGCTCCGGGAGCCCTGCGGGCTTGGGTTCAAGCCCCCACACACCGCACATGCCAAGGGCGCATGCGCGACCGCCAGGGCCTAGGGCTGGCCTCGGGGGGCGGGGGGGTCCTCAGTGAAGGCCCCGCCCTCCCTCCAGGCTCTGACCCAGCTGCAGCTCTTCCATCGCCGCCCTTCTGGACTCGGCTTCAGCTGTCTCCCTCCCCTCCCCCACTCCCACTCAGCTTGCAGGCCGCTTCCCTGCCTTGAAAGCATTGCTCTGGCCCTGAGGGCCACAGACCTACTGGGCTTCAAGCTCAAGGCTCTGCCTGTGCCTGCTGCTTCGTCCAGGGGCTCATTTTTTCCTGGAAAGACAAAGCCATGGCCTCACCCCACGCCTGCACTTTGCCACGGCAGGCAGCCCAGATGTAGGAAAGGCTGTGTGGAGTCAGAAGTGCCGAGACAGGCAGATGGCACCAGAGGGTTTGGGGGCCAGGGCGCAACTGGGCTAGCCCCTCCTCCCGGGAGTCGGGGAGGCCCGGCCTTCCTAGTGCCCAGGCCACGGCTCCGGGGAGAAACCCGCCATGGAGGGCACGCGGGAGGCCCTCTGCCTGAGGTGGCAGGTGTCACGCCAGGGCCACTGCAAGCCTGGCTCGGCTTGCCTGCTTTCTCCAAAGGAGGCTGGCCGACCAGCCGAACCTGGCACCTGGGCCAGGCCCCTTCCAAGGGGACGAGTTCCAGAGGATAGAGCCCTGGGGGCGGCTGCCAAGTCTCCTGGGGCGTGTGCTGGGCCCCCGTCAGAGGAGGAAGCAGCCTGGTAAACGGTGTGCCAGGCCTGAGATCTGGAGGCCTCCCACACCCGGGTCCCTGTCCTGCCCAGGCCCCCCGAGGGAGGACGATGGTCGGGCAGTGGCGAGCGGGGTGGGGCTGGCGCCGAGCCTGCCCTTGGATGCCCCGGGGAAGGGCGCCGGGGGATGGGCTGCCCCTGGCCAGGTCTGAGGGACCGACCCAGCTCGGGGCTGTCGGGGGCAGAGAGAGAACCCCCCTCCGCCCTTTCCCTTCAGGTTCTTAGGGCTGGCCAAATCCTTCCCAAGACAGCTTGTCTGGAGAAAATCAGACCCAGCTGAAGAACATGTGTCCATGGGGGAAACCAGGGAAACTGAGTCTCCCCACACAATAGCAGAGATTCTCATCTTGCATCCTCTCCTGAGCTAATGACAAAGGTGGATGTCCCGGGTGGGTGGGCCTGTGGAATGGGAGAGGGGAGGAAGTCTATTGTCATGCAGAGGGACATGGAAAGACTTGTCTGAAGCTTATCCCCTGCACTGGGGTCAGGTCGGGAAGGGACGGCACAGAGGTGAGCAGGAACCAACCGGCCTCTCTGTGGTGGGGCTGGCCCCGGGGCAGGCGTGGGGGTGATGGCTGGAAGTGGGATGGCGCGTGAGTTGGCACCAGCCAGCGGTGGAGGCAGAGACTCAGAGGTCAGGGATCTCTCTCTCTGTCTCTGTCTCTCTCTCTCTCCCTCAGGGAGCTGAGGAGAGTAAGGTGGCGCCCCCTGCCCACCTCGCCTACCTCTCCATGGGCCCTTCTTTCTCTGGCCGCTCCGGGAGCCCTGCGGGCTTGGGTTCAAGCCCCCACACACCGCACAGGCCAAGGGCGCATGCGTGACCGCCGGGGCCTAGGGCTGGCCTCGGGGGGCGGGGGGGTCCTCAGTGAAGGCCCCGCCCTCCCTCCAGGCTCTGACCCAGCTGCAGCTCTTCCATCGCCGCCCTTCTGGACTCGGCTTCAGCTGTCTCCCTCCCCTCCCCCACTCCCACTCAGCTTGCAGGCCGCTTCCCTGCCTTGAAAGCATTGCTCTGGCCCTGAGGGCCACAGACCTACTGGGCTTCAAGCTCAAGGCTCTGCCTGGGCCTGCTGCTTCGGCCAGGGGCTCATTTTTTCCTGGAAAGACAAAGCCATGGCCTCACCCCACGCCTGCACTTTGCCACGGCAGGCAGCGCAGATGTAGGAAAGGCTCTGTGGAGTCAGAAGTGCCGAGACAGGCAGATGGCACCAGAGGGTTTGGGGGCCAGGGCGCAACTGGGCTAGCCCCTCCTCCCGGGAGTCGGGGAGGCCCGGCCTTCCTAGTGCCCAGGCCACGGCTCCGGGGAGAAACCCGCCATGGAGGGCACGCGGGAGGCCCTCTGCCTGAGGTGGCAGGTGTCACGCCAGGGCCACTGCAAGCCTGGCTCGGCTTGCCTGCTTTCTCCAAAGGAGGCTGGCCGACCAGCCGAACCTGGCACCTGGGCCAGGCCCCTTCCAAGGGGACGAGTTCCAGAGGATAGAGCCCTGGGGGCGGCTGCCAAGTCTCCTGGGGCGTGTGCTGGGCCCCCGTCAGAGGAGGAAGCAGCCTGGTAAACGGTGTGCCAGGCCTGAGATCTGGAGGCCTCCCACACCCGGGTCCCTGTCCTGCCCAGGCCCCCCGAGGGAGGACGATGGTCGGGCAGTGGCGAGCGGGGTGGGGCTGGCGCCGAGCCTGCCCTTGGATGCCCCGGGGAAGGGCGCCGGGGGATGGGCTGCCCCTGGCCAGGTCTGAGGGACCGACCCAGCTCGGGGCTGTCGGGGGCAGAGAGAGAACCCCCCTCCGCCCTTTCCCTTCAGGTTCTTAGGGCTGGCCAAATCCTTCCCAAGACAGCTTGTCTGGAGAAAATCAGACCCAGCTGAAGAACATGTGTCCATGGGGGAAACCAGGGAAACTGAGTCTCCCCACACAATAGCAGAGATTCTCATCTTGCATCCTCTCCTGAGCTAATGACAAAGGTGGATGTCCCGGGTGGGTGGGCCTGTGGAATGGGAGAGGGGAGGAAGTCTATTGTCATGCAGAGGGACATGGAAAGACTTGTCTGAAGCTTATCCCCTGCACTGGGGTCAGGTCGGGAAGGGATGGCACAGAGGTGAGCAGGAACCAACCGGCCTCTCTGTGGTGGGGCTGGCCCCGGGGCAGGCGTGGGGGTGATGGCTGGAAGTGGGATGGCGCGTGAGTTGGCACCAGCCAGCGGTGGAGGCAGAGACTCAGAGGTCAGGGATCTCTCTCTCTGTCTCTGTCTCTCTCTCTCTCCCTCAGGGAGCTGAGGAGAGTAAGGTGGCGCCCCCTGCCCACCTCGCCTACCTCTCCATGGGCCCTTCTTTCTCTGGCCGCTCCGGGAGCCCTGCGGGCTTGGGTTCAAGCCCCCACACACCGCACAGGCCAAGGGCGCATGCGTGACCGCCGGGGCCTAGGGCTGGCCTCGGGGGGCGGGGGGGTCCTCAGTGAAGGCCCCGCCCTCCCTCCAGGCTCTGACCCAGCTGCAGCTCTTCCATCGCCGCCCTTCTGGACTCGGCTTCAGCTGTCTCCCTCCCCTCCCCCACTCCCACTCAGCTTGCAGGCCGCTTCCCTGCCTTGAAAGCATTGCTCTGGCCCTGAGGGCCACAGACCTACTGGGCTTCAAGCTCAAGGCTCTGCCTGGGCCTGCTGCTTCGGCCAGGGGCTCATTTTTTCCTGGAAAGACAAAGCCATGGCCTCACCCCACGCCTGCACTTTGCCACGGCAGGCAGCCCAGATGTAGGAAAGGCTGTGTGGAGTCAGAAGTGCCGAGACAGGCAGATGGCACCAGAGGGTTTGGGGGCCAGGGCGCAACTGGGCTAGCCCCTCCTCCCGGGAGTCGGGGAGGCCCGGCCTTCCTAGTGCCCAGGCCACGGCTCCGGGGAGAAACCCGCCATGGAGGGCACGCGGGAGGCCCTCTGCCTGAGGTGGCAGGTGTCACGCCAGGGCCACTGCAAGCCTGGCTCGGCTTGCCTGCTTTCTCCAAAGGAGGCTGGCCGACCAGCCGAACCTGGCACCTGGGCCAGGCCCCTTCCAAGGGGACGAGTTCCAGAGGATAGAGCCCTGGGGGCGGCTGCCAAGTCTCCTGGGGCGTGTGCTGGGCCCCCGTCAGAGGAGGAAGCAGCCTGGTAAACGGTGTGCCAGGCCTGAGATCTGGAGGCCTCCCACACCCGGGTCCCTGTCCTGCCCAGGCCCCCCGAGGGAGGACGATGGTCGGGCAGTGGCGAGCGGGGTGGGGCTGGCGCCGAGCCTGCCCTTGGATGCCCCGGGGAAGGGCGCCGGGGGATGGGCTGCCCCTGGCCAGGTCTGAGGGACCGACCCAGCTCGGGGCTGTCGGGGGCAGAGAGAGAACCCCCCTCCGCCCTTTCCCTTCAGGTTCTTAGGGCTGGCCAAATCCTTCCCAAGACAGCTTGTCTGGAGAAAATCAGACCCAGCTGAAGAACATGTGTCCATGGGGGAAACCCGGGAAACTGAGTCTCCCCACACAATAGCAGAGATTCTCATCTTGCATCCTCTCCTGAGCTAATGACAAAGGTGGATGTCCCGGGTGGGTGGGCCTGTGGAATGGGAGAGGGGAGGAAGTCTATTGTCATGCAGAGGGACATGGAAAGACTTGTCTGAAGCTTATCCCCTGCACTGGGGTCAGGTCGGGAAGGGACGGCACAGAGGTGAGCAGGAACCAACCGGCCTCTCTGTGGTGGGGCTGGCCCCGGGGCAGGCGTGGGGGTGATGGCTGGAAGTGGGATGGCGCGTGAGTTGGCACCAGCCAGCGGTGGAGGCAGAGACTCAGAGGTCAGGGATCTCTCTCTCTGTCTCTGTCTCTCTCTCTCTCCCTCAGGGAGCTGAGGAGAGTAAGGTGGCGCCCCCTGCCCACCTCGCCTACCTCTCCATGGGCCCTTCTTTCTCTGGCCGCTCCGGGAGCCCTGCGGGCTTGGGTTCAAGCCCCCACACACCGCACAGGCCAAGGGCGCATGCGTGACCGCCGGGGCCTAGGGCTGGCCTCGGGGGGCGGGGGGGTCCTCAGTGAAGGCCCCGCCCTCCCTCCAGGCTCTGACCCAGCTGCAGCTCTTCCATCGCCGCCCTTCTGGACTCGGCTTCAGCTGTCTCCCTCCCCTCCCCCACTCCCACTCAGCTTGCAGGCCGCTTCCCTGCCTTGAAAGCATTGCTCTGGCCCTGAGGGCCACAGACCTACTGGGCTTCAAGCTCAAGGCTCTGCCTGGGCCTGCTGCTTCGGCCAGGGGCTCATTTTTTCCTGGAAAGACAAAGCCATGGCCTCACCCCACGCCTGCACTTTGCCACGGCAGGCAGCCCAGATGTAGGAAAGGCTCTGTGGAGTCAGAAGTGCCGAGACAGGCAGATGGCACCAGAGGGTTTGGGGGCCAGGGCGCAACTGGGCTAGCCCCTCCTCCCGGGAGTCGGGGAGGCCCGGCCTTCCTAGTGCCCAGGCCACGGCTCCGGGGAGAAACCCGCCATGGAGGGCACGCGGGAGGCCCTCTGCCTGAGGTGGCAGGTGTCACGCCAGGGCCACTGCAAGCCTGGCTCGGCTTGCCTGCTTTCTCCAAAGGAGGCTGGCCGACCAGCCGAACCTGGCACCTGGGCCAGGCCCCTTCCAAGGGGACGAGTTCCAGAGGATAGAGCCCTGGGGGCGGCTGCCAAGTCTCCTGGGGCGTGTGCTGGGCCCCCGTCAGAGGAGGAAGCAGCCTGGTAAACGGTGTGCCAGGCCTGAGATCTGGAGGCCTCCCACACCCGGGTCCCTGTCCTGCCCAGGCCCCCCGAGGGAGGACGATGGTCGGGCAGTGGCGAGCGGGGTGGGGCTGGCGCCGAGCCTGCCCTTGGATGCCCCGGGGAAGGGCGCCGGGGGATGGGCTGCCCCTGGCCAGGTCTGAGGGACCGACCCAGCTCGGGGCTGTCGGGGGCAGAGAGAGAACCCCCCTCCGCCCTTTCCCTTCAGGTTCTTAGGGCTGGCCAAATCCTTCCCAAGACAGCTTGTCTGGAGAAAATCAGACCCAGCTGAAGAACATGTGTCCATGGGGGAAACCCGGGAAACTGAGTCTCCCCACACAATAGCAGAGATTCTCATCTTGCATCCTCTCCTGAGCTAATGACAAAGGTGGATGTCCCGGGTGGGTGGGCCTGTGGAATGGGAGAGGGGAGGAAGTCTATTGTCATGCAGAGGGACATGGAAAGACTTGTCTGAAGCTTATCCCCTGCACTGGGGTCAGGTCGGGAAGGGACGGCACAGAGGTGAGCAGGAACCAACCGGCCTCTCTGTGGTGGGGCTGGCCCCGGGGCAGGCGTGGGGGTGATGGCTGGAAGTGGGATGGCGCGTGAGTTGGCACCAGCCAGCGGTGGAGGCAGAGACTCAGAGGTCAGGGATCTCTCTCTCTGTCTCTGTCTCTCTCTCTCTCTCCCTCAGGGAGCTGAGGAGAGTAAGGTGGCGCCCCCTGCCCACCTCGCCTACCTCTCCATGGGCCCTTCTTTCTCTGGCCGCTCCGGGAGCCCTGCGGGCTTGGGTTCAAGCCCCCACACACCGCACAGGCCAAGGGCGCATGCGCGACCGCAGGGGCCTAGGGCTGGCCTCGGGGGGCGGGGGGGTCCTCAGTGAAGGCCCCGCCCTCCCTCCAGGCTCTGACCCAGCTGCAGCTCTTCCATCGCCGCCCTTCTGGACTCGGCTTCAGCTGTCTCCCTCCCCTCCCCCCACTCCCACTCAGCTTGCAGGCCGCTTCCCTGCCTTGAAAGCATTGCTCTGGCCCTGAGGGCCACAGACCCACTGGGCTTCAAGCTCAAGGCTCTGCCTGGGCCTGCTGCTTCGGCCAGGGGCTCATTTTTTCCTGGAAAGACAAAGCCATGGCCTCACCCCACGCCTGCACTTTGCCACGGCAGGCAGCCCAGATGTAGGAAAGGCTCTGTGGAGTCAGAAGTGCCGAGACAGGCAGATGGCACCAGAGGGTTTGGGGGCCAGGGCGCAACTGGGCTAGCCCCTCCTCCCGGGAGTCGGGGAGGCCCGGCCTTCCTAGTGCCCAGGCCACGGCTCCGGGGAGAAACCCGCCATGGAGGGCACGCGGGAGGCCCTCTGCCTGAGGTGGCAGGTGTCACGCCAGGGCCACTGCAAGCCTGGCTCGGCTTGCCTGCTTTCTCCAAAGGAGGCTGGCCGACCAGCCGAACCTGGCACCTGGGCCAGGCCCCTTCCAAGGGGACGAGTTCCAGAGGATAGAGCCCTGGGGGCGGCTGCCAAGTCTCCTGGGGCGTGTGCTGGGCCCCCGTCAGAGTAGGAAGCAGCCTGGTAAACGGTGTGCCAGGCCTGAGATCTGGAGGCCTCCCACACCCGGGTCCCTGTCCTGCCCAGGCCCCCCGAGGGAGGACGATGGTCGGGCAGTGGCGAGCGGGGTGGGGCTGGCGCCGAGCCTGCCCTTGGATGCCCCGGGGAAGGGCGCCGGGGGATGGGCTGCCCCTGGCCAGGTCTGAGGGACCGACCCAGCTCGGGGCTGTCGGGGGCAGAGAGAGAACCCCCCTCCGCCCTTTCCCTTCAGGTTCTTAGGGCTGGCCAAATCCTTCCCAAGACAGCTTGTCTGGAGAAAATCAGACCCAGCTGAAGAACATGTGTCCATGGGGGAAACCCGGGAAACTGAGTCTCCCCACACAATAGCAGAGATTCTCATCTTGCATCCTCTCCTGAGCTAATGACAAAGGTGGATGTCCCGGGTGGGTGGGCCTGTGGAATGGGAGAGGGGAGGAAGTCTATTGTCATGCAGAGGGACATGGAAAGACTTGTCTGAAGCTTATCCCCTGCACTGGGGTCAGGTCGGGAAGGGACGGCACAGAGGTGAGCAGGAACCAACCGGCCTCTCTGTGGTGGGGCTGGCCCCGGGGCAGGCGTGGGGGTGATGGCTGGAAGTGGGATGGCGCGTGAGTTGGCACCAGCCAGCGGTGGAGGCAGAGACTCAGAGGTCAGGGATCTCTCTCTCTGTCTCTGTCTCTCTCTCTCTCCCTCAGGGAGCTGAGGAGAGTAAGGTGGCGCCCCCTGCCCACCTCGCCTACCTCTCCATGGGCCCTTCTTTCTCTGGCCGCTCCGGGAGCCCTGCGGGCTTGGGTTCAAGCCCCCACACACCGCACAGGCCAAGGGCGCATGCGTGACCGCCGGGGCCTAGGGCTGGCCTCGGGGGGCGGGGGGGTCCTCAGTGAAGGCCCCGCCCTCCCTCCAGGCTCTGACCCAGCTGCAGCTCTTCCATCGCCGCCCTTCTGGACTCGGCTTCAGCTGTCTCCCTCCCCTCCCCCACTCCCACTCAGCTTGCAGGCCGCTTCCCTGCCTTGAAAGCATTGCTCTGGCCCTGAGGGCCACAGACCTACTGGGCTTCAAGCTCAAGGCTCTGCCTGGGCCTGCTGCTTCGGCCAGGGGCTCATTTTTTCCTGGAAAGACAAAGCCATGGCCTCACCCCACGCCTGCACTTTGCCACGGCAGGCAGCCCAGATGTAGGAAAGGCTGTGTGGAGTCAGAAGTGCCGAGACAGGCAGATGGCACCAGAGGGTTTGGGGGCCAGGGCGCAACAGGGCTAGCCCCTCCTCCCGGGAGTCGGGGAGGCCCGGCCTTCCTAGTGCCCAGGCCACGGCTCCGGGGAGAAACCCGCCATGGAGGGCACGCGGGAGGCCCTCTGCCTGAGGTGGCAGGTGTCACGCCAGGGCCACTGCAAGCCTGGCTCGGCTTGCCTGCTTTCTCCAAAGGAGGCTGGCCGACCAGCCGAACCTGGCACCTGGGCCAGGCCCCTTCCAAGGGGACGAGTTCCAGAGGATAGAGCCCTGGGGGCGGCTGCCAAGTCTCCTGGGGCGTGTGCTGGGCCCCCGTCAGAGGAGGAAGCAGCCTGGTAAACGGTGTGCCAGGCCTGAGATCTGGAGGCCTCCCACACCCGGGTCCCTGTCCTGCCCAGGCCCCCCGAGGGAGGACGATGGTCGGGCAGTGGCGAGCGGGGTGGGGCTGGCGCCGAGCCTGCCCTTGGATGCCCCGGGGAAGGGCGCCGGGGGATGGGCTGCCCCTGGCCAGGTCTGAGGGACCGACCCAGCTCGGGGCTGTCGGGGGCAGAGAGAGAACCCCCCTCCGCCCTTTCCCTTCAGGTTCTTAGGGCTGGCCAAATCCTTCCCAAGACAGCTTGTCTGGAGAAAATCAGACCCAGCTGAAGAACATGTGTCCATGGGGGAAACCCGGGAAACTGAGTCTCCCCACACAATAGCAGAGATTCTCATCTTGCATCCTCTCCTGAGCTAATGACAAAGGTGGATGTCCCGGGTGGGTGGGCCTGTGGAATGGGAGAGGGGAGGAAGTCTATTGTCATGCAGAGGGACATGGAAAGACTTGTCTGAAGCTTATCCCCTGCACTGGGGTCAGGTCGGGAAGGGACGGCACAGAGGTGAGCAGGAACCAACCGGCCTCTCTGTGGTGGGGCTGGCCCCGGGGCAGGCGTGGGGGTGATGGCTGGAAGTGGGATGGCGCGTGAGTTGGCACCAGCCAGCGGTGGAGGCAGAGACTCAGAGGTCAGGGATCTCTCTCTCTGTCTCTGTCTCTCTCTCTCTCCCTCAGGGAGCTGAGGAGAGTAAGGTGGCGCCCCCTGCCCACCTCGCCTACCTCTCCATGGGCCCTTCTTTCTCTGGCCGCTCCGGGAGCCCTGCGGGCTTGGGTTCAAGCCCCCACACACCGCACAGGCCAAGGGCGCATGCGCGACCGCCGGGGCCTAGGGCTGGCCTCGGGGGGGCGGGGGGGTCCTCAGTGAAGGCCCCGCCCTCCCTCCAGGCTCTGACCCAGCTGCAGCTCTTCCATCGCCGCCCTTCTGGACTCGGCTTCAGCTGTCTCCCTCCCCTCCCCCACTCCCACTCAGCTTGCAGGCCGCTTCCCTGCCTTGAAAGCATTGCTCTGGCCCTGAGGGCCACAGACCTACTGGGCTTCAAGCTCAAGGCTCTGCCTGTGCCTGCTGCTTCGTCCAGGGGCTCATTTTTTCCTGGAAAGACAAAGCCATGGCCTCACCCCACGCCTGCACTTTGCCACGGCAGGCAGCCCAGATGTAGGAAAGGCTGTGTGGAGTCAGAAGTGCCGAGACAGGCAGATGGCACCAGAGGGTTTGGGGGCCAGGGCGCAACTGGGCTAGCCCCTCCTCCCGGGAGTCGGGGAGGCCCGGCCTTCCTAGTGCCCAGGCCACGGCTCCGGGGAGAAACCCGCCATGGAGGGCACGCGGGAGGCCCTCTGCCTGAGGTGGCAGGTGTCACGCCAGGGCCACTGCAAGCCTGGCTCGGCTTGCCTGCTTTCTCCAAAGGAGGCTGGCCGACCAGCCGAACCTGGCACCTGGGCCAGGCCCCTTCCAAGGGGACGAGTTCCAGAGGATAGAGCCCTGGGGGCGGCTGCCAAGTCTCCTGGGGCGTGTGCTGGGCCCCCGTCAGAGGAGGAAGCAGCCTGGTAAACGGTGTGCCAGGCCTGAGATCTGGAGGCCTCCCACACCCGGGTCCCTGTCCTGCCCAGGCCCCCCGAGGGAGGACGATGGTCGGGCAGTGGCGAGCGGGGTGGGGCTGGCGCCGAGCCTGCCCTTGGATGCCCCGGGGAAGGGCGCCGGGGGATGGGCTGCCCCTGGCCAGGTCTGAGGGACCGACCCAGCTCGGGGCTGTCGGGGGCAGAGAGAGAACCCCCCTCCGCCCTTTCCCTTCAGGTTCTTAGGGCTGGCCAAATCCTTCCCAAGACAGCTTGTCTGGAGAAAATCAGACCCAGCTGAAGAACATGTGTCCATGGGGGAAACCCGGGAAACTGAGTCTCCCCACACAATAGCAGAGATTCTCATCTTGCATCCTCTCCTGAGCTAATGACAAAGGTGGATGTCCCGGGTGGGTGGGCCTGTGGAATGGGAGAGGGGAGGAAGTCTATTGTCATGCAGAGGGACATGGAAAGACTTGTCTGAAGCTTATCCCCTGCACTGGGGTCAGGTCGGGAAGGGACGGCACAGAGGTGAGCAGGAACCAACCGGCCTCTCTGTGGTGGGGCTGGCCCCGGGGCAGGCGTGGGGGTGATGGCTGGAAGTGGGATGGCGCGTGAGTTGGCACCAGCCAGCGGTGGAGGCAGAGACTCAGAGGTCAGGGATCTCTCTCTCTGTCTCTGTCTCTCTCTCTCTCCCTCAGGGAGCTGAGGAGAGTAAGGTGGCGCCCCCTGCCCACCTCGCCTACCTCTCCATGGGCCCTTCTTTCTCTGGCCGCTCCGGGAGCCCTGCGGGCTTGGGTTCAAGCCCCCACACACCGCACAGGCCAAGGGCGCATGCGCGACCGCCGGGGCCTAGGGCTGGCCTCGGGGGGCGGGGGGGTCCTCAGTGAAGGCCCCGCCCTCCCTCCAGGCTCTGACCCAGCTGCAGCTCTTCCATCGCCGCCCTTCTGGACTCGGCTTCAGCTGTCTCCCTCCCCTCCCCCACTCCCACTCAGCTTGCAGGCCGCTTCCCTGCCTTGAAAGCATTGCTCTGGCCCTGAGGGCCACAGACCTACTGGGCTTCAAGCTCAAGGCTCTGCCTGGGCCTGCTGCTTCGTCCAGGGGCTCATTTTTTCCTGGAAAGACAAAGCCATGGCCTCACCCCACGCCTGCACTTTGCCACGGCAGGCAGCCCAGATGTAGGAAAGGCTGTGTGGAGTCAGAAGTGCCGAGACAGGCAGATGGCACCAGAGGGTTTGGGGGCCAGGGCGCAACTGGGCTAGCCCCTCCTCCCGGGAGTCGGGGAGGCCCGGCCTTCCTAGTGCCCAGGCCACGGCTCCGGGGAGAAACCCGCCATGGAGGGCACGCGGGAGGCCCTCTGCCTGAGGTGGCAGGTGTCACGCCAGGGCCACTGCAAGCCTGGCTCGGCTTGCCTGCTTTCTCCAAAGGAGGCTGGCCGACCAGCCGAACCTGGCACCTGGGCCAGGCCCCTTCCAAGGGGACGAGTTCCAGAGGATAGAGCCCTGGGGGCGGCTGCCAAGTCTCCTGGGGCGTGTGCTGGGCCCCCGTCAGAGGAGGAAGCAGCCTGGTAAACGGTGTGCCAGGCCTGAGATCTGGAGGCCTCCCACACCCGGGTCCCTGTCCTGCCCAGGCCCCCCGAGGGAGGACGATGGTCGGGCAGTGGCGAGCGGGGTGGGGCTGGCGCCGAGCCTGCCCTTGGATGCCCCGGGGAAGGGCGCCGGGGGATGGGCTGCCCCTGGCCAGGTCTGAGGGACCGACCCAGCTCGGGGCTGTCGGGGGCAGAGAGAGAACCCCCCTCCGCCCTTTCCCTTCAGGTTCTTAGGGCTGGCCAAATCCTTCCCAAGACAGCTTGTCTGGAGAAAATCAGACCCAGCTGAAGAACATGTGTCCATGGGGGAAACCCGGGAAACTGAGTCTCCCCACACAATAGCAGAGATTCTCATCTTGCATCCTCTCCTGAGCTAATGACAAAGGTGGATGTCCCGGGTGGGTGGGCCTGTGGAATGGGAGAGGGGAGGAAGTCTATTGTCATGCAGAGGGACATGGAAAGACTTGTCTGAAGCTTATCCCCTGCACTGGGGTCAGGTCGGGAAGGGACGGCACAGAGGTGAGCAGGAACCAACCGGCCTCTCTGTGGTGGGGCTGGCCCCGGGGCAGGCGTGGGGGTGATGGCTGGAAGTGGGATGGCGCGTGAGTTGGCACCAGCCAGCGGTGGAGGCAGAGACTCAGAGGTCAGGGATCTCTCTCTCTGTCTCTGTCTCTCTCTCTCTCCCTCAGGGAGCTGAGGAGAGTAAGGTGGCGCCCCCTGCCCACCTCGCCTACCTCTCCATGGGCCCTTCTTTCTCTGGCCGCTCCGGGAGCCCTGCGGGCTTGGGTTCAAGCCCCCACACACCGCACAGGCCAAGGGCGCATGCGTGACCGCCGGGGCCTAGGGCTGGCCTCGGGGGGCGGGGGGGTCCTCAGTGAAGGCCCCGCCCTCCCTCCAGGCTCTGACCCAGCTGCAGCTCTTCCATCGCCGCCCTTCTGGACTCGGCTTCAGCTGTCTCCCTCCCCTCCCCCACTCCCACTCAGCTTGCAGGCCGCTTCCCTGCCTTGAAAGCATTGCTCTGGCCCTGAGGGCCACAGACCTACTGGGCTTCAAGCTCAAGGCTCTGCCTGGGCCTGCTGCTTCGGCCAGGGGCTCATTTTTTCCTGGAAAGACAAAGCCATGGCCTCACCCCACGCCTGCACTTTGCCACGGCAGGCAGCCCAGATGTAGGAAAGGCTCTGTGGAGTCAGAAGTGCCGAGACAGGCAGATGGCACCAGAGGGTTTGGGGGCCAGGGCGCAACTGGGCTAGCCCCTCCTCCCGGGAGTCGGGGAGGCCCGGCCTTCCTAGTGCCCAGGCCACGGCTCCGGGGAGAAACCCGCCATGGAGGGCACGCGGGAGGCCCTCTGCCTGAGGTGGCAGGTGTCACGCCAGGGCCACTGCAAGCCTGGCTCGGCTTGCCTGCTTTCTCCAAAGGAGGCTGGCCGACCAGCCGAACCTGGCACCTGGGCCAGGCCCCTTCCAAGGGGACGAGTTCCAGAGGATAGAGCCCTGGGGGCGGCTGCCAAGTCTCCTGGGGCGTGTGCTGGGCCCCCGTCAGAGGAGGAAGCAGCCTGGTAAACGGTGTGCCAGGCCTGAGATCTGGAGGCCTCCCACACCCGGGTCCCTGTCCTGCCCAGGCCCCCCGAGGGAGGACGATGGTCGGGCAGTGGCGAGCGGGGTGGGGCTGGCGCCGAGCCTGCCCTTGGATGCCCCGGGGAAGGGCGCCGGGGGATGGGCTGCCCCTGGCCAGGTCTGAGGGACCGACCCAGCTCGGGGCTGTCGGGGGCAGAGAGAGAACCCCCCTCCGCCCTTTCCCTTCAGGTTCTTAGGGCTGGCCAAATCCTTCCCAAGACAGCTTGTCTGGAGAAAATCAGACCCAGCTGAAGAACATGTGTCCATGGGGGAAACCAGGGAAACTGAGTCTCCCCACACAATAGCAGAGATTCTCATCTTGCATCCTCTCCTGAGCTAATGACAAAGGTGGATGTCCCGGGTGGGTGGGCCTGTGGAATGGGAGAGGGGAGGAAGTCTATTGTCATGCAGAGGGACATGGAAAGACTTGTCTGAAGCTTATCCCCTGCACTGGGGTCAGGTCGGGAAGGGATGGCACAGAGGTGAGCAGGAACCAACCGGCCTCTCTGTGGTGGGGCTGGCCCCGGGGCAGGCGTGGGGGTGATGGCTGGAAGTGGGATGGCGCGTGAGTTGGCACCAGCCAGCGGTGGAGGCAGAGACTCAGAGGTCAGGGATCTCTCTCTCTGTCTCTGTCTCTCTCTCTCTCCCTCAGGGAGCTGAGGAGAGTAAGGTGGCGCCCCCTGCCCACCTCGCCTACTTCTCCATGGGCCCTTCTTTCTCTGGCCGCTCCGGGAGCCCTGCGGGCTTGGGTTCAAGCCCCCACACACCGCACAGGCCAAGGGCGCATGCGTGACCGCCGGGGCCTAGGGCTGGCCTCGGGGGGCGGGGGAGTCCTCAGTGAAGGCCCCGCCCTCCCTCCAGGCTCTGACCCAGCTGCAGCTCTTCCATCGCCGCCCTTCTGGACTCGGCTTCAGCTGTCTCCCTCCCCTCCCCCACTCCCACTCAGCTTGCAGGCCGCTTCCCTGCCTTGAAAGCATTGCTCTGGCCCTGAGGGCCACAGACCTACTGGGCTTCAAGCTCAAGGCTCTGCCTGGGCCTGCTGCTTCGGCCAGGGGCTCATTTTTTCCTGGAAAGACAAAGCCATGGCCTCACCCCACGCCTGCACTTTGCCACGGCAGGCAGCCCAGATGTAGGAAAGGCTGTGTGGAGTCAGAAGTGCCGAGACAGGCAGATGGCACCAGAGGGTTTGGGGGCCAGGGCGCAACTGGGCTAGCCCCTCCTCCCGGGAGTCGGGGAGGCCCGGCCTTCCTAGTGCCCAGGCCACGGCTCCGGGGAGAAACCCGCCATGGAGGGCACGCGGGAGGCCCTCTGCCTGAGGTGGCAGGTGTCACGCCAGGGCCACTGCAAGCCTGGCTCGGCTTGCCTGCTTTCTCCAAAGGAGGCTGGCCGACCAGCCGAACCTGGCACCTGGGCCAGGCCCCTTCCAAGGGGACGAGTTCCAGAGGATAGAGCCCTGGGGGCGGCTGCCAAGTCTCCTGGGGCGTGTGCTGGGCCCCCGTCAGAGGAGGAAGCAGCCTGGTAAACGGTGGTGCCAGGCCTGAGATCTGGAGGCCTCCCACACCCGGGTCCCTGTCCTGCCCAGGCCCCCCGAGGGAGGACGATGGTCGGGCAGTGGCGAGCGGGGTGGGGCTGGCGCCGAGCCTGCCCTTGGATGCCCCGGGGAAGGGCGCCGGGGGATGGGCTGCCCCTGGCCAGGTCTGAGGGACCGACCCAGCTCGGGGCTGTCGGGGGCAGAGAGAGAACCCCCCTCCGCCCTTTCCCTTCAGGTTCTTAGGGCTGGCCAAATCCTTCCCAAGACAGCTTGTCTGGAGAAAATCAGACCCAGCTGAAGAACATGTGTCCATGGGGGAAACCCGGGAAACTGAGTCTCCCCACACAATAGCAGAGATTCTCATCTTGCATCCTCTCCTGAGCTAATGACAAAGGTGGATGTCCCGGGTGGGTGGGCCTGTGGAATGGGAGAGGGGAGGAAGTCTATTGTCATGCAGAGGGACATGGAAAGACTTGTCTGAAGCTTATCCCCTGCACTGGGGTCAGGTCGGGAAGGGACGGCACAGAGGTGAGCAGGAACCAACCGGCCTCTCTGTGGTGGGGCTGGCCCCGGGGCAGGCGTGGGGGTGATGGCTGGAAGTGGGATGGCGCGTGAGTTGGCACCAGCCAGCGGTGGAGGCAGAGACTCAGAGGTCAGGGATCTCTCTCTCTGTCTCTGTCTCTCTCTCTCTCCCTCAGGGAGCTGAGGAGAGTAAGGTGGCGCCCCCCTGCCCACCTCGCCTACCTCTCCATGGGCCCTTCTTTCTCTGGCCGCTCCGGGAGCCCTGCGGGCTTGGGTTCAAGCCCCCACACACCGCACAGGCCAAGGGCGCATGCGCGACCGCCGGGGCCTAGGGCTGGCCTCGGGGGGCGGGGGGGTCCTCAGTGAAGGCCCCGCCCTCCCTCCAGGCTCTGACCCAGCTGCAGCTCTTCCATCGCCGCCCTTCTGGACTCGGCTTCAGCTGTCTCCCTCCCCTCCCCCACTCCCACTCAGCTTGCAGGCCGCTTCCCTGCCTTGAAAGCATTGCTCTGGCCCTGAGGGCCACAGACCTACTGGGCTTCAAGCTCAAGGCTCTGCCTGGGCCTGCTGCTTCGGCCAGGGGCTCATTTTTTCCTGGAAAGACAAAGCCATGGCCTCACCCCACGCCTGCACTTTGCCACGGCAGGCAGCCCAGATGTAGGAAAGGCTCTGTGGAGTCAGAAGTGCCGAGACAGGCAGATGGCACCAGAGGGTTTGGGGGCCAGGGCGCAACTGGGCTAGCCCCTCCTCCCGGGAGTCGGGGAGGCCCGGCCTTCCTAGTGCCCAGGCCACGGCTCCGGGGAGAAACCCGCCATGGAGGGCACGCGGGAGGCCCTCTGCCTGAGGTGGCAGGTGTCACGCCAGGGCCACTGCAAGCCTGGCTCGGCTTGCCTGCTTTCTCCAAAGGAGGCTGGCCGACCAGCCGAACCTGGCACCTGGGCCAGGCCCCTTCCAAGGGGACGAGTTCCAGAGGATAGAGCCCTGGGGGCGGCTGCCAAGTCTCCTGGGGCGTGTGCTGGGCCCCCGTCAGAGGAGGAAGCAGCCTGGTAAACGGTGTGCCAGGCCTGAGATCTGGAGGCCTCCCACACCCGGGTCCCTGTCCTGCCCAGGCCCCCCGAGGGAGGACGATGGTCGGGCAGTGGCGAGCGGGGTGGGGCTGGCGCCGAGCCTGCCCTTGGATGCCCCGGGGAAGGGCGCCGGGGGATGGGCTGCCCCTGGCCAGGTCTGAGGGACCGACCCAGCTCGGGGCTGTCGGGGGCAGAGAGAGAACCCCCCTCCGCCCTTTCCCTTCAGGTTCTTAGGGCTGGCCAAATCCTTCCCAAGACAGCTTGTCTGGAGAAAATCAGACCCAGCTGAAGAACATGTGTCCATGGGGGAAACCAGGGAAACTGAGTCTCCCCACACAATAGCAGAGATTCTCATCTTGCATCCTCTCCTGAGCTAATGACAAAGGTGGATGTCCCGGGTGGGTGGGCCTGTGGAATGGGAGAGGGGAGGAAGTCTATTGTCATGCAGAGGGACATGGAAAGACTTGTCTGAAGCTTATCCCCTGCACTGGGGTCAGGTCGGGAAGGGACGGCACAGAGGTGAGCAGGAACCAACCGGCCTCTCTGTGGTGGGGCTGGCCCCGGGGCAGGCGTGGGGGTGATGGCTGGAAGTGGGATGGCGCGTGAGTTGGCACCAGCCAGCGGTGGAGGCAGAGACTCAGAGGTCAGGGATCTCTCTCTCTGTCTCTGTCTCTCTCTCTCTCCCTCAGGGAGCTGAGGAGAGTAAGGTGGCGCCCCCCTGCCCACCTCGCCTACCTCTCCATGGGCCCTTCTTTCTCTGGCCGCTCCGGGAGCCCTGCGGGCTTGGGTTCAAGCCCCCACACACCGCACAGGCCAAGGGCGCATGCGCGACCGCCGGGGCCTAGGGCTGGCCTCGGGGGGCGGGGGGGTCCTCAGTGAAGGCCCCGCCCTCCCTCCAGGCTCTGACCCAGCTGCAGCTCTTCCATCGCCGCCCTTCTGGACTCGGCTTCAGCTGTCTCCCTCCCCTCCCCCACTCCCACTCAGCTTGCAGGCCGCTTCCCTGCCTTGAAAGCATTGCTCTGGCCCTGAGGGCCACAGACCTACTGGGCTTCAAGCTCAAGGCTCTGCCTGGGCCTGCTGCTTCGGCCAGGGGCTCATTTTTTCCTGGAAAGACAAAGCCATGGCCTCACCCCACGCCTGCACTTTGCCACGGCAGGCAGCCCAGATGTAGGAAAGGCTCTGTGGAGTCAGAAGTGCCGAGACAGGCAGATGGCACCAGAGGGTTTGGGGGCCAGGGCGCAACTGGGCTAGCCCCTCCTCCCGGGAGTCGGGGAGGCCCGGCCTTCCTAGTGCCCAGGCCACGGCTCCGGGGAGAAACCCGCCATGGAGGGCACGCGGGAGGCCCTCTGCCTGAGGTGGCAGGTGTCACGCCAGGGCCACTGCAAGCCTGGCTCGGCTTGCCTGCTTTCTCCAAAGGAGGCTGGCCGACCAGCCGAACCTGGCACCTGGGCCAGGCCCCTTCCAAGGGGACGAGTTCCAGAGGATAGAGCCCTGGGGGCGGCTGCCAAGTCTCCTGGGGCGTGTGCTGGGCCCCCGTCAGAGGAGGAAGCAGCCTGGTAAACGGTGTGCCAGGCCTGAGATCTGGAGGCCTCCCACACCCGGGTCCCTGTCCTGCCCAGGCCCCCCGAGGGAGGACGATGGTCGGGCAGTGGCGAGCGGGGTGGGGCTGGCGCCGAGCCTGCCCTTGGATGCCCCGGGGAAGGGCGCCGGGGGATGGGCTGCCCCTGGCCAGGTCTGAGGGACCGACCCAGCTCGGGGCTGTCGGGGGCAGAGAGAGAACCCCCCTCCGCCCTTTCCCTTCAGGTTCTTAGGGCTGGCCAAATCCTTCCCAAGACAGCTTGTCTGGAGAAAATCAGACCCAGCTGAAGAACATGTGTCCATGGGGGAAACCCGGGAAACTGAGTCTCCCCACACAATAGCAGAGATTCTCATCTTGCATCCTCTCCTGAGCTAATGACAAAGGTGGATGTCCCGGGTGGGTGGGCCTGTGGAATGGGAGAGGGGAGGAAGTCTATTGTCATGCAGAGGGACATGGAAAGACTTGTCTGAAGCTTATCCCCTGCACTGGGGTCAGGTCGGGAAGGGACGCACAGAGGTGAGCAGGAACCAACCGGCCTCTCTGTGGTGGGGCTGGCCCCGGGGCAGGCGTGGGGGTGATGGCTGGAAGTGGGATGGCGCGTGAGTTGGCACCAGCCAGCGGTGGAGGCAGAGACTCAGAGGTCAGGGATCTCTCTCTCTGTCTCTGTCTCTCTCTCTCTCTCCCTCAGGGAGCTGAGGAGAGTAAGGTGGCGCCCCTGCCCACCTCGCCTACCTCTCCATGGGCCCCTTCTTTCTCTTGGCCGCTCCGGGAGCCCTGCGGGCTTGGGTTCAGGCCCCCACACACCGCACAGGCCAAGGGCGCATGCGCGACCGCAGGGGCCTAGGGCTGGCCTCGGGGGGCGGGGGGGTCCTCAGTGAAGGCCCCGCCCTCCCTCCAGGCTCTGACCCAGCTGCAGCTCTTCCATCGCCGCCCTTCTGGACTCGGCTTCAGCTGTCTCCCTCCCCTCCCCCACTCCCACTCAGCTTGCAGGCCGCTTCCCTGCCTTGAAAGCATTGCTCTGGCCCTGAGGGCCACAGACCCACTGGGCTTCAAGCTCAAGGCTCTGCCTGGGCCTGCTGCTTCGGCCAGGGGCTCATTTTTTCCTGGAAAGACAAAGCCATGGCCTCACCCCACGCCTGCACTTTGCCACGGCAGGCAGCCCAGATGTAGGAAAGGCTCTGTGGAGTCAGAAGTGCCGAGGACAGGCAGATGGCACCAGAGGGTTTGGGGGCCAGGGCGCAACTGGGCTAGCCCCTCCTCCGGGAGTCGGGGAGGCCCGGCCTTCCTAGTGCCCAGGCCACGGCTCCGGGGAGAAACCCGCCATGGAGGCACGCGGGAGGCCCCTCTGCCTGAGGTGGCAGGTGTCACGCCAGGGCCACTGCAAGCCTGGCTCGGCTTGCCTGCTTTCTCCAAAGGAGGCTGGCCGACCAGCCGAACCTGGCACCTGGGCCAGGCCCCTTCCAAGGGGACGAGTTCCAAGGATAGAGCCCTGGGGGCGGCTGCCAAGTCTCCTGGGGCGTGTGCTGGGCCCCCGTCAGAGGAGGAAGCAGCCTGGTAAACGGTGTGCCAGGCCTGAGATCTGGAGGCCTCCCACACCCGGGTCCCTGTCCTGCCCAGGCCCCCCGAGGGAGGACGATGGTCGGGCAGTGGCGAGCGGGGGTGGGGCTGGCGCCGAGCCTGCCCTTGGATGCCCCGGGGAAGGGCGCCGGGGGATGGGCTGCCCCTGGCCAGGTCTGAGGGACCGACCCAGCTCGGGGCTGTCGGGGGCAGAGGAGAGAACCCCCCTCCGCCCTTTCCCTTCAGGTTCTTAGGGCTGGCCAAATCCTTCCCAAGACAGCTTGTCTGGAGGAAAATCAGACCCAGCTGAAGAACATGTGTCCATGGGGGAAACCCGGGAAAACTGAGTCTCCCCACACAATAGCAGAGATTCTCATCTTGCATCCTCTCCTGAGCTAATGACAAAGGTGGATGTCCCGGGTGGGTGGGCTGTGGAATGGGAGAGGGGAGGAAGTCTATTGTCATGCAGAGGGACATGGAAAGACTTGTCTGAAGCTTATCCCCTGCACTGGGGTCAGGTCGGGAAGGGACGGCACAGAGGTGAGCAGGAACCAACCGGCCTCTCTGTGGTGGGGCTGGCCCCGGGGCAGGCGTGGGGGTGATGGCTGGAAGTGGGATGGCGCGTGAGTTGGCACAGCCAGCGGTGGAGGCAGAGACTCAGAGGTCAGGGATCTCTCTCTCTGTCTCTGTCTCTCTCTCTCTCCCTCAGGGAGCTGAGGAGAGTAAGGTGGCGCCCCCTGCCCACCTCGCCTACCTCTCCATGGGCCCTTCTTTCTCTGGCCGCTCCGGGAGCCCTGCGGGCTTGGGTTCAAGCCCCCACACACCGCACAGGCCAAGGGCGCATGCGTGACCGCCGGGGCCTAGGGCTGGCCTCGGGGGGCGGGGGGGTCCTCAGTGAAGGCCCCGCCCTCCCTCCAGGCTCTGACCCAGCTGCAGCTCTTCCATCGCCGCCCTTCTGGACTCGGCTTCAGCTGTCTCCCTCCCCTCCCCCACTCCCACTCAGCTTGCAGGCCGCTTCCCTGCCTTGAAAGCATTGCTCTGGCCCTGAGGGCCACAGACCTACTGGGCTTCAAGCTCAAGGCTCTGCCTGGGCCTGCTGCTTCGGCCAGGGGCTCATTTTTTCCTGGAAAGACCAAAGCCATGGCCTCACCCCACGCCTGCACTTTGCCACGGCAGGCAGCCCAGATGTAGGAAAGGCTGTGTGGAGTCAGAAGTGCCGAGACAGGCAGATGGCACCAGAGGGTTTGGGGGCCAGGGCGCAACTGGGCTAGCCCCTCCTCCCGGGAGTCGGGGAGGCCCGGCCTTCCTAGTGCCCAGGCCACGGCTCCGGGGAGAAACCCGCCATGGAGGGCACGCGGGAGGCCCTCTGCCTGAGGTGGCAGGTGTCACGCCAGGGCCACTGCAGCCTGGCTCGGCTTGCCTGCTTTCTCCAAAGGAGGCTGGCGACCAGCCGAACCTGGCACCTGGGCCAGGCCCCTTCCAAGGGGACGAGTTCCAGAGGATAGAGCCCTGGGGGCGGCTGCCAAGTCTCCTGGGGCGTGTGCTGGGCCCCCGTCAGAGGAGGAAGCAGCCTGGTAAACGGTGTGCCAGGCCTGAGATCTGGAGGCCTCCCACAGCCGGGGTCCCTGTCCTGCCCAGGCCCCCCGAGGGAGGACGATGGTCGGGCAGTGGCGAGCGGGGTGGGGCTGGCGCCGAGCCTGCCCTTGGATGCCCCGGGGAAGGGCGCCGGGGGATGGGCTGCCCCTGGCCAGGTCTGAGGGACCGACCCAGCTCGGGGCTGTCGGGGGCAGAGAGAGAACCCCCCCTCCGCCCTTTCCCTTCAGGTTCTTAGGGCTGGCCAAATCCTTCCCAAGACAGCTTGTCTGGAGAAAATCAGACCCAGCTGAAGAACATGTGTCCATGGGGAAACCAGGGAAACTGAGTCTCCCCACACAATAGCAGAGATTCTCATCTTGCATCCTCTCCTGAGCTAATGACAAAGGTGGATGTCCCGGGTGGGTGGGCTGTGGAATGGGAGAGGGGAGGAAGTCTATTGTCATGCAGAGGGACATGGAAAGACTTGTCTGAAGCTTATCCCCTGCACTGGGGTCAGGTCGGGAAGGGACGGCACAGAGGTGAGCAGGAACCAACCGGCCTCTCTGTGGTGGGGCTGGCCCCGGGCAGGCGTGGGGGTGATGGCTGGAAGTGGATGGCGCGTGAGTTGGCACCAGCCAGCGGTGGAGGCAGAGACTCAGAGGTCAGGGATCTCTCTCTCTGTCTCTGTCTCTCTCTCTCTCCCTCAGGGAGCTGAGGAGAGTAAGGTGGCGCCCCCCCTGCCCACCTCGCCTACCTCTCCATGGGCCCTTCTTTCTCTGGCCGCTCCGGGAGCCCTGCGGGCTTGGGTTCAAGCCCCCACACACCGCACAGGCCAAGGGCGCATGCGCGACCGCCGGGGCCTAGGGCTGGCCTCGGGGGGCGGGGGGGTCCTC
The DNA here is from genome assembly GCF_020826845.1 of Diceros bicornis minor. Taxonomy (NCBI): domain Eukaryota; kingdom Metazoa; phylum Chordata; class Mammalia; order Perissodactyla; family Rhinocerotidae; genus Diceros; species Diceros bicornis. Next base: position 7,301 of record NW_026691813.1, on the reverse strand, counting down.
AGTGAAGGCCCCGCCCTCCCTCCAGGCTCTGACCCAGCTGCAGCTCTTCCATCGCCGCCCTTCTGGACTCGGCTTCAGCTGTCTCCCTCCCCTCCCCCACTCCACTCAGCTTGCAGGCCGCTTCCCTGCCTTGAAAGCATTGCTCTGGCCCTGAGGGCCACAGACCTACTGGGCTTCAAGCTCAAGGCTCTGCCTGGGCCTGCTGCTTCGGCCAGGGGCTCATTTTTTCCTGGAAAGACAAAGCCATGGCCTCACCCCACGCCTGCACTTTGCCACGGCAGGCAGCCCAGATGTAGGAAAGGCTCTGTGGAGTCAGAAGTGCCGAGACAGGCAGATGGCACCAGAGGGTTTGGGGGCCAGGGCGCAACTGGGCTAGCCCCTCCTCCCGGGAGTCGGGGAGGCCCGCCTTCCTAGTGCCCAGGCCACGGCTCCGGGGAAGAAACCCGCCATGGAGGGCACGCGGGAGGCCCTCTGCCTGAGGTGGCAGGTGTCACGCCAGGGCCACTGCAAGCCTGGCTCGGCTTGCCTGCTTTCTCCAAAGGAGGCTGGCCGACCAGCCGAACCTGGCACCTGGGCCAGGCCCCTTCCAAGGGGACGAGTTCAGAGGATAGAGCCTGGGGGCGGCTGCCAAGTCTCCTGGGGCGTGTGCTGGGCCCCCGTCAGAGGAGGAAGCAGCTGGTAAACGGTGTGTGCCAGGCCTGAGATCTGGAGGCCTCCCACAGCCGGGTCCCTGTCCTGCCCAGGCCCCCCGAGGGAGGACGATGGTCGGGCAGTGGCGAGCGGGGTGGGGCTGGCGCCGAGCCTGCCCTTGGATGCCCCGGGGGAAGGGCGCCGGGGGGATGGGCTGCCCCTGGCCAGGTCTGAGGGACCGACCCAGCTCGGGGCTGTCGGGGGCAGAGAGAGAACCCCCCTCCGCCCTTTCCCTTCAGGTTCTTAGGGCTGGCCAAATCCTTCCCAAGACAGCTTGTCTGGAGAAAATCAGACCCAGCTGAAGAACATGTGTCCATGGGGGAAACCCGGGAAACTGAGTCTCCCCACACAATAGCAGAGATTCTCATCTTGCATCCTCTCCTGAGCTAATGACAAAGGTGGATGTCCCGGGTGGGTGGGCCTGTGGAATGGGAGAGGGGAGGAAGTCTATTGTCATGCAGAGGGACATGGAAAGACTTGTCTGAAGCTTATCCCCTGCACTGGGGTCAGGTCGGGAAGGGACGGCACAGAGGTGAGCAGGAACCAACCGGCCTCTCTGGTGGTGGGGCTGGCCCCGGGGCAGGCGTGGGGGTGATGGCTGAAGTGGGATGGCGCGTGAGTTGGCACCAGCCAGCGGTGGAGGCAGAGACTCAGAGGTCAGGGATCTCTCTCTCTGTCTCTGTCTCTCTCTCTCTCCCTCAGGGAGCTGAGGAGAGTAAGGTGGCGCCCCCTGCCCCACCTCGCCTACCTCTCCATGGGCCCTTCTTCTCTGGCCGCTCCGGGAGCCCTGCGGGCTTGGGTTCAGGCCCCCACACACCGCACAGGCCAAGGGCGCATGCGCGACCGCAGGGGCCTAGGGCTGGCCTCGGGGGGCGGGGGGGGTCCTCAGTGAAGGCCCCCGCCCTCCTCCAGGCTCTGACCCAGCTGCAGCTCTTCCATCGCGCCCTTCTGGACTCGGCTTCAGCTGTCTCCCTCCCCTCCCCCACTCCCACTCAGCTTGCAGGCCGCTTCCCTGCCTTGAAAGCATTGCTCTGGCCCTGAGGGCCACAGACCCACTGGGCTTCAAGCTCAAGGCTCTGCCTGGGCCTGCTGCTTCGGCCAGGGGCTCATTTTTTCCTGGAAAAGACAAAGCCATGGCCTCACCCCACGCCTGCACTTTGCCACGGCAGGCAGCCCAGATGTAGGAAAGGCTCTGTGGAGTCAGAAGTGCCGAGACAGGCAGATGGCACCAGAGGGTTTGGGGGCCAGGGCGCAACTGGGCTAGCCCCTCCTCCCGGGAGTCGGGGAGGCCCGGCCTTCCTAGTGCCCAGGCCACGGCTCCGGGAGAGAAACCCGCCATGGAGGGCACGCGGGAGGCCCTCTGCCTGAGGTGGCAGGTGTCACGCCAGGGCCACTGCAAGCCTGGCTCGGCTTGCCTGCTTTCTCCAAAGGAGGCTGGCCGACCAGCCGAACCTGGCACCTGGGCCAGGCCCCTTCCAAGGGGACGAGTTCCAGAGGATAGAGCCCTGGGGGCGGCTGCCAAGTCTCCTGGGGCGTGTGCTGGGCCCCCGTCAGAGGAGGAAGCAGCCTGGTAAACGGTGTGTGCCAGGCCTGAGATCTGGAGGCCTCCCACACCCGGGTCCCTGTCCTGCCCAGGCCCCCCGAGGGAGGACGATGGTCGGGCAGTGGCGAGCGGGGTGGGGCTGGCGCCGAGCCTGCCCTTGGATGCCCCGGGGAAGGGCGCCGGGGGATGGGCTGCCCCTGGCCAGGTCTGAGGGGACCGACCCAGCTCGGGGCTGTCGGGGGCAGAGAGAGAACCCCCCTCCGCCCTTTCCCTTCAGGTTCTTAGGGCCTGGCCAAATCCTTCCCAAGACAGCTTGTCTGGAGAAAATCAGACCCAGCTGAAGAACATGTGTCCATGGGGGAAACCCGGGAAACTGAGTCTCCCCACACAATAGCAGAGATTCTCATCTTGCATCCTCTCCTGAGCTAATGACAAAGGTGGATGTCCCGGGTGGGTGGGCCTGTGGAATGGGAGAGGGGAGGAAGTCTATTGTCATGCAGAGGGACATGGAAAGACTTGTCTGAAGCTTATCCCCTGCACTGGGGTCAGGTCGGGAAGGGACGGCACAGAGGTGAGCAGGAACCAACCGGCCTCTCTGTGGTGGGGCTGGCCCGGGGCAGGCGTGGGGGTGATGGCTGGAAGTGGGATGGCGCGTGAGTTGGCACCAGCCAGCGGTGGAGGCAGAGACTCAGAGGTCAGGGTTCTCTCTCTCTGTCTCTGTCTCTCTCTCTCTCCCTCAGGGAGCTGAGGAGAGTAAGGTGGCGCCCCCTGCCCACCTCGCCTACCTCTCCATGGGCCCTTCTTTCTCTGGCCGCTCCGGGAGCCCTGCGGGCTTGGGTTCAAGCCCCCACACACCGCACAGGCCAAGGGCGCATGCGTGACCGCCGGGGGCCTAGGGCTGGCCTCGGGGGGCGGGGGGGTCCTCAGTGAAGGCCCCCGCCCTCCCTCCAGGCTCTGACCCAGCTGCAGCTCTTCCATCGCCGCCCTTCTGGACTCGGCTTCAGCTGTCTCCCTCCCCTCCCCCACTCCCACTCAGCTTGCAGGCCGCTTCCCTGCCTTGAAAGCATTGCTCTGGCCCTGAGGGCCACAGACCTACTGGGGCTTCAAGCTCAAGGCTCTGCCTGGGCCTGCTGCTTCGGCCAGGGGCTCATTTTTTCCTGGAAAGACAAAGCCATGGCCTCACCCCACGCCTGCACTTTGCCACGGCAGGCAGCCCAGATGTAGGAAAGGCTGTGTGGAGTCAGAAGTGCCGAGACAGGCAGATGGCACCAGAGGGTTTGGGGGCCAGGGCGCAACAGGGCTAGCCCCTCCTCCCGGGAGTCGGGGAGGCCCGGCCTTCCTAGTGCCCAGGCCACGGCTCCGGGGAGAAACCCGCCATGGAGGGCACGCGGGAGGCCCTCTGCCTGAGGTGGCAGGTGTCACGCCAGGGCCACTGCAAGCCTGGCTCGCTTGCCTGCTTTCTCCAAAGGAGGCTGGCCGACCAGCCGAACCTGGCACCTGGGCCAGGCCCCTTCCAAGGGGACGAGTTCCAGAGGATAGAGCCCTGGGGGCGGCTGCCAAGTCTCCTGGGGCGTGTGCTGGGCCCCCGTCAGAGAGGAAGCAGCCTGGTAAACGGTGTGCCAGGCCTGAGATCTGGAGGCCTCCCACACCCGGGTCCCTGTCCTGCCAGGCCCCCCGAGGGAGGACGATGGTCGGGCGAGTGGCGAGCGGGGTGGGGCTGGCGCCGAGCCTGCCCTTGGATGCCCCGGGGAAGGGCGCCGGGGGATGGGGCTGCCCCTGGCCAGGTCTGAGGGACCGACCCGCTCGGGGCTGTCGGGGGCAGAGAGAGAACCCCCCTCCGCCCTTTCCCTTCAGGTTCTTAGGGCTGGCCAAATCCTTCCCAAGACAGCTTGTCTGGAGAAAATCAGACCCAGCTGAAGAACATGTGTCCATGGGGGAAACCCGGGAAACTGAGTCTCCCCACACAATAGCAGAGATTCTCATCTTGCATCCTCTCCTGAGCTAATGACAAAGGTGGATGTCCCGGGTGGGTGGGCCTGTGGAATGGGAGAGGGGAGGAAGTCTATTGTCATGCAGAGGGACATGGAAAGACTTGTCTGAAGCTTATCCCCTGCACTGGGGTCAGGTCGGGAAGGGACGGCACAGAGGTGAGCAGGAACCAACCGGCCTCTCTGTGGTGGGGCTGGCCCGGGGCAGGCGTGGGGGGTGATGGCTGGAAGTGGGGATGGCGCGTGAGTTGGCACCAGCCAGCGGTGGAGGCAGAGACTCAGAGGTCAGGGATCTCTCTCTCTGTCTCTGTCTCTCTCTCTCTCCCTCAGGGAGCTGGAGAGAGTAAGGTGGCGCCCCCTGCCCACCTCGCCTACCTCTCCATGGGCCCTTCTTTCTCTGGCCGCTCCGGGAGCCCTGCGGGCTTGGGTTCAAGCCCCCACACACCGCACAGGCCAAGGGCGCGATGCGCGACCGCCGGGGCCTAGGGCTGGCCTCGGGGGGCGGGGGGGTCCTAGTGAAGGCCCCGCCCTCCCTCCAGGCTCTGACCCAGCTGCAGCTCTTCCATCGCCGCCCTTCTGGACTCGGCTTCAGCTGTCTCCCTCCCCTCCCCCACTCCCACTCAGCTTGCAGGCCGCTTCCCTGCCTTGAAAGCATTGCTCTGGCCCTGAGGGCCACAGACCTACTGGGCTTCAAGCTCAAGGCTCTGCCTGGGCCTGCTGCTTCGTCCAGGGGCTCATTTTTTCCTGGAAAGACAAAGCCATGGCCTCACCCCACGCCTGCACTTTGCCACGGCAGGCAGCCCAGATGTAGGAAAGGCTGTGTGGAGTCAGAAGTGCCGAGACAGGCAGATGGCACCAGAGGGTTTGGGGGGCCAGGGCGCAACTGGGCTAGCCCTCCTCCCGGGAGTCGGGGAGGCCCGGCCTTCCTAGTGCCCAGGCCACGGCTCCGGGGAGAAACCCGCCATGGAGGGCACGCGGGAGGCCCTCTGCCTGAGGTGGCAGGTGTCACGCCAGGGCCACTGCAAGCCTGGCTCGGCTTGCCTGCTTTCTCCAAAGGAGGCTGGCCGACCAGCCGAACCTGGCACTGGGCCAGGCCCCTTCCAAGGGGACGAGTTCCAGAGGATAGAGCCCTGGGGGCGGCTGCCAAGTCTCCTGGGGCGTGTGCTGGGCCCCCGTCAGAGGAGGAAGCAGCCTGGTAAACGGTGTGCCAGGCCTGAGATCTGGAGGGCCTCCCACACCCGGGTCCCTGTCCTGCCCAGGCCCCCCGAGGGAGACGATGGTCGGGCAGTGGGCGAGCGGGGTGGGGCTGGCGCCGAGCCTGCCCTTGGATGCCCGGGGAAGGGCGCCGGGGGATGGGCTGCCCCTGGCCAGGTCTGAGGGACCGACCCAGCTCGGGGCTGTCGGGGGCAGAGAGAAGAACCCCCCTCCGCCCTTTCCCTTCAGGTTCTTAGGCTGGCCAAATCCTTCCCAAGACAGCTTGTCTGGAGAAAATCAGACCCAGCTGAAGAACATGTGTCCATGGGGGAAACCCGGGAAACTGAGTCTCCCCCACACAATAGCAGAGATTCTCATCTTGCATCCTCTCCTGAGCTAATGACAAAGGTGGATGTCCCGGGTGGGTGGGCCTGTGGAATGTGAGAGGGGAGGAAGTCTATTGTCATGCAGAGGGACATGGAAAGACTTGTCTGAAGCTTATCCCCTGCCCTGGGGTCAGGTCGGGAAGGGGACGGCACAGAGGTGAGCAGGAACCAACCGGCCTCTCTGTGGTGGGGCTGGCCCCGGGGCAGGCGTGGGGGTGATGGCTGGAAGTGGGATGGCGCGGGAGTTGGCACCAGCCAGCGGTGGAGGCAGAGACTCAGAGGTCAGGGATCTCTCTCTCTGTCTCTGTCTCTCCTCTCTCCCTCAGGGAGCTGAGGAGAGTAAGGTGGCGCCCCCTGCCCACCTCGCCTACCTCTCCATGGGCCCTTCTTTCTCTGGCCGCTCCGGGAGCCCTGCGGGCTTGGGTTCAAGCCCCCACACACCGCACAGGCCAAGGGCGCATGCGCGACCGCCGGGGCCTAGGGCTGGCCTCGGGGGGCGGGGGGGTCCTCAGTGAAGGCCCCGCCCTCCCTCCAGGCTCTGACCCAGCTGGCAGCTCTTCCATCGCCGCCCTTCTGGACTCGGCTTCAGCTGTCTCCCTCCCCTCCCCCACTCCACTCAGCTTGCAGCCGCTTCCTGCCTTGAAAGCATTGCTCTGGCCCTGAGGGCCACAGACCTACTGTGCTTCAAGCTCAAGGCTCTGCCTTGGGCCTGCTGCTTCGGCCAGGGGCTCATTTTTCCTGGAAAGACAAAGCCATGGCCTCACCCCACGCCTGCACTTTGCCACGGCAGGCAGCCCAGATGTAGGAAAGGCTGTGTGGAGTCAGAAGTGCCGAGACAGGCAGATGGCACCAGAGGGTTTGGGGGCCAGGGCGCAACTGGGCTAGCCCTCCTCCCTGGAGTCGGGGAGGCCCGGCCCTTCCTAGTGCCCAGGCCACGGCTCCGGGGAGAAACCCGCCATGGAGGGCACGCGGGAGGCCCTCTGCCTGAGGTGGCAGGTGTCACGCCAGGGCCACTGCAAGCCTGGCTCGGCTTGCCTGCTTTCTCCAAAGGAGGCTGCCGACCAGCCGAACCTGGCACCTGGGCCAGGCCCCTTCCAAGGGGACGAGTTCCAGAGGATAGAGCCCTGGGGGCGGCTGCCAAGTCTCCTGGGGCGTGTGCTGGGCCCCCGTCAGAGGAGGAAGCAGCCTGGTAAACGGTGTGCCAGGCCTGAGATCTGGAGGCCTCCCACACCCGGGTCCCTGTCCCTGCCCAGGCCCCCCGAGGGAGGACGATGGTCGGGGCAGTGGCGAGCGGGGGTGGGGCTGGCGCCGAGCCTGCCCTTGGATGCCCCGGGGAAGGGCGCCGGGGGATGGGCTGCCCCTGGCCAGGTCTGAGGGGACCGACCCAGCTCGGGGCTGTCGGGGCAGAGAGAGAACCCCCTCTCCGCCCTTTCCCTTCAGGTTCTTAGGGCTGGCCAAATCCTTCCCAAGACAGCTTGTCTGGAGAAAATCAGACCCAGC
>NW_026691812.1:300000-472746 GCF_020826845.1 Diceros bicornis minor | reverse complement strand
AACAAAACATTTAGAAGGCCAGACCCACTCAGAAGGGCAGCCCTGCCCTTTACTTGCCCTCTTCACCACCAGTCAACCAGCGCTTAAGCACACGTCATGTGCAAGGCACCCTGTTGTGTGCTAGGTGCTCAATGATAGACACGACTGACAAGTTTCTGCCTCATCTACAGCTCTCATTCCAGTGTAAGCCTGTCGTTTTTTAAAGACAACTTTATTGAGATGTAATCCACATACCATACAATTCACCCATTTCGGGTGTACAATTCAATGGCTTTTCATATATTCATGGAATTGTTCAACCATCACCACAATCGATTTTAGAACATTTTCATTACCCTAACAAGTAGTGTAAAGCCTTAAGGAGCAAATCACTCAGTCGATTATTGAGTTACAATCGTGAGCATTGCTTCTACCTCTCTGAAAGAATGAAGCACATAACAAGAGGACCTCTCTGGTCTTGCGGCTCCAAGAAGGCTCCGTGCAAAGTGACATTTGAATTGTGAGCTGATGGATGAGGAGGAGAGAGTCAGGCAGAAGGAGTGGAGCGAGGAGGAGGCAGGCAAAGCGAGAGCAAAGGCTCTGTGGTGAATCTGAGGAACTGAAGGAAGAATTTTGAATTTTGTCTTAGAACAATTGGTTTTCTATTTTTCAAGACATTTAAGTCTCCCTGCTCTCTCTTCATCCACTCCTCACACTCACGCTCAGATTTTCATTTTGAAAGTGTATCTCCTGCTGATGGCTGGAGAATGGCTCGGAGGGAGGCAGGAGTGAAAGCAGGAAGACAGGAGCCCATCACAGGAGTCCAGCTAAGAGGTGACGGTGGCCTAAGTCGGGGAGTTGGCAGTAGAAGCGAGAGCAGAGAGTTGATTCCAGATTTGTTAGGACCTGAACTGAAAGACCTTCGTGATTGATTGACCGTGGGAGGGATAAATCCCAAATAGGATGCCTCTGCAGCTGGGTGTACGGGCTATGGAAGGAAAACTGGAAGAAAATTAGGGTGTTAGGAGTTGAGAGATCATTACAGATTCAACACTGGATAACGACAGTGAAGCGTCTACAGACTGGGCTGTAGGTGTGAGTAGGTGTGAGTCTGGCGTCAGAGGTGAGATCTGGGGTGGAGACACAAATGCTGGGGTCATTGTTGCACAGCAGGCTGTTGACCACTGGTGTCCCGCAAGCAGGTGACACCCAGGGAGAGACAACGAAGTACAGAGGGGGCCTCAGGCGAAGCCAAGGGGAGGTCCAACATTGTAACAGTGAGTAGAAGAGGAGGAGCTGGTGAAAGAGGCTGAGAAGAGCTGCCAGCGAGGAGGTAAACCAGCAGTGTGGTGACCTGGAAACCAAGGCAAGATGGCGCTTTAAGGTGGGAGAGGCTATTTGTTTAAACACTGCTGAGACACGAGGCCTAAAATAATGTCCTTTGGACTTGGTGACTTGAAAATTATTGGTGACCTTAGCAAGAGTCCTTTCAGTGACAGACAGGGAGGTCAAAAAATTGAACGTGTGTGAATCGTTTTGAGAAATTTGGCTGGGAATGGGAGGAGAAAGACAGTGTGATGAAGGGCCAGGGGGGTGAGGGAGGAAAGTCTGTTTTAACATGGGGGAGATGTAAGCAAATGTTAATGCTAACAGGAAGGGTTCAGTGAGGAGTAGAAAAGAGAGGAATGACTGATGGGTAAGGCACCTGAGAAGACGGGAGGGGGTGGGATCCCAGCCTAGCTGCAGCGTGGGCCTCAGCAGGAAGGGAAACCTGCTTCTGCCCTGAGGAGCCTGAAGCAAACCCTGGTCTCAGTTATAGCCAGGAATGAACCCGAGCCACACTGGGAGCCGGGGCGTGTTCTCCAAAAGCCTCACTGGGCGTCGTGTGCTCTTCACTGTGCACTGGGTGTGGGATGAGCGTTCTTGTTCTGGCCTGCTGCCCCCGCCAAACACAAACACATGCACACACACACATGCACACGCACTCATTAAACATGTTCTGGAAACAGGAGCCTCATAGAAGGAACCCTACCTCTCCTTCCTCTCTGAAGCCCTTCTCCTTGCACAGCTGAGACCTCTGTTTATCCTTCACACATCAGAACACCCTTTCTCCATCCCTCCTGCTCTCAGCATTCATCCTTCACCTCCTCAGGACGATAATAAATGGCCAAGCTAATTGAGACATAATTAACAGCAAAAGGGAGGTCAGAAGTATAACATCACTCCAGGGATGGAGTCACCGCAAGACATTCTTTTCCCAGAGGCAACAAGACAGGCATGAAGAGGAACGGTGGCGACAGAGCAGAGCAGCAGCTGCCTGACGCCCTGCCCCTTCTGACCTAGAGAATTCATGGAGCCTCAGGCCTGACCTGTGAGGGAGGTGGCTGTCCCCATCTCTCGTCACAGAGTTCAGATGGAGGGGCCTTGGACACAGCTCCAGAGTGGTCAGCAGGGGTAAGGACTGGGCCAGCATTGGGCCACCGCTCTAGGAGGAGGGGACTGCCCCAGAGCAGGGCCTCAAAGGTGGTCAGGATAAAAACGGGATGATGCTGGGAAAGGTGCTTGAACAGGTGACTAATATCCTCATGAGTCACTAATGTTGGAGGATCTGGTAAAGATTCACGTAGACCTCTGGCCTGTAAGGGAGCTTTGGACCAAAGGCCCATGCAGTCACTGTTGTCACACCAGCATGGACATATTAAAGTCAGGCTCCCATATGTTACAACGATACAAGGCCTGTATATAGTTAAAACTTCATTTTATACATCACGTGATGGAATAACTACCACGCAGGCCTGTCATTTTACACCAGGCCACCCTCAATAATGATATACTATATAGTGAACTGTTACACTTTTCAGTGACCTTTCTCACTTATTGCCCCAGTTTTTCTCCACAATGACCCTCTGAGATGTGGTGGGTAACTATGGGTTCCTCTCATGCATCTGATGAGGAGAGGGGAGCCGGGAGACCTCTGGATGAGCACGTGTTTCCTCCAGTTACTAGTAACGCAGGGTGACTAAAGGCAACTGTTCGCTCCAGCCAACACTGCACACTGCTGCCTTGGGCCTCTCCTTAGTTAAAGGATCTAAGGAAAATTTCACTGGCATAATGTATTTTAACCAAACAGTTGCCAACTAAGCTCGTGTCAAGGATTTGGGGCACTGGGCCAAAAGTAGAAGGAACTGTGTTGGGCTCATCCTCCACCTCCACAACAGAGAAGATTCACGGCTCTGCCCTTGACACATTGCGAGAACCACTTAACTAACTGCTGACTCTGCTAGTTCTAGTTATTTACTTCCCTGTTCAATAGAAGTTGAAAAATCACTTGTGTTATTAATTTGCCTAAAACCTTCCAGCTTCAGAAAATGACTCAAAAGCCATTTTTACAAAGCAAAGCTGGAATTCTCAGGTTTTGCTTTCAAATGACCAGTCATTCCTCAGCGGTTCTCATAAACACTGAGCTTACAATCTTTTTACCTTTCATTTTCTAGATGAGATAAACACATACAGGTTTACTGAATTTCTCTCTCACTACAAAGTCATATATAAAACTACCAAAACAGCCCTTAGTTCCTTTCCTATTTTCAGACAACCAGACGATTACATTTCCCTTTGGGAAAATCCCCATTCATATCAAATGTTTGTTGTCCACTTCTTTTCTGTCAATCAACAATCATTTGTTCGGCTTCTGCTACATGCTCAGCCTGCAGTGGGTAGTAGGTGGAGACACCTGATTTATGTAGCCTTTCTTGAGTGCTGGGCCTCAGCAGGCTTATACTTCATCTAAAGAAAGCATTGGCCTCAAGAAATAATGAATATATCAGTGGATAGCCTATATTCTGTAACTGCATGGAATTATGTGGCGTCCGTGGGCATCCCGAGACAGAGACTAACAGGAGGAGGAGGGGACACGAGGATGGAAGTGCTGAATAAGAGAGAAGGATGGGACGTACACTTCAGGCAAGGGGGCCACATCTGTGGCTGTTTTGAAGACCATGAGTAGCCTGGACTGATTCAAAAAGGCAGATGATAGGGAGCCATTGAAGTTTCATCTGCAAGATGAACAAGGTGTTTACAGACATTGTTTTGCAAGGCTAGAAGGGAACAGAGAATTAGACTTGAGTCCTGAACTGGATGGGAGGAGGGTATAGTCAAAGTATTTGGCAGTGGGATAGATCTAGGGACAGAAAGTGACTCTCTCATCCCCTGCCAGTGGGGGAACTCAGGGAGAACAAGAGGACCCAAAAGGATGTCTGGAGTGTGAAAGGGAGGGGGAAGAAACATACTGATTCAGAGCAGTATCACTGTGGAAGCAGTCCCACAGTATGATTACGATGTCCTTCAAGGATTCTTGACTCCCCAGGATAGCATCGTTTCTCTCCTAAGGCGGCAAGAAATATCTTGATAACCCCATCGAGGTCATATTCTTTTTAATGGGGGCCCACGGCTGGTGGGAGGTGTACCATGGACTGTAATGTGAATGTAAAATGTGCCCTCCCTCACGGAAGAGGTGCACTTCCAGGTAGTCCTGAGCTGTTAGAACCATTCTGCATGAGTACAACCCACCCTGTTTCAAAAAACACCACTCCAGCCAGCTTCTCCTCTAATCTTGGGAGGTGGGCTAGAGACTTGGAGAGGTTCCCCCCGGGATCCTTCCAGGGCCTGGCTACAGTCTCTGCTTCCCCCCTCCACTGACCCCTCCACAGTGTCCATCAGGAGTTACAGCTCCACGTGGGGCCTCACCAGGACCAGGGCAGGGGCACAGGTAGGAAAGCTTCTGTCTCATCACTTCCTGCTCATGGCATACAAACACCATGGTTTAAACCAAATCGAGGGTTTTGTTTTGAAACCATGGATATTAAAATATGTTAAGTCTCAGATGGGAGAGATGTTTACAAGCCCTGCTGTTCCTGTCAATCAAATGAAAATGAAAACACAACATACGAAAATCTATGGGTTGCAGCAAAAGTGGTACTAAGAGGGAAGTATATAGCAATACAGGCCTACCTCAAGAAAGAAGAAAAATTTCAAAGTGACAAACTATTGCTAAACTAAAAAGAACAAGAAAAAGAACAAATGAAGCCCAAAGTCAGTAGAAGAAAGGAAGTAATAAAAATGAGAGCATAAATAAATAAAAATAGAAACTAAAAAGGCAACAGAGAGGATTAGTGAAGCTAAGAGCTATCTCTTTGAGAGATAAACAAAATTGACAAATCCTTAGCCAGACTCACTAAGAAAAAAAGAAGGCTCAAATAAATAAAATCAGAAATGAAAGAGCAGAAATTACAACAGATACCTCAGAAATACAAAAGATTTTAAGAGAATACTGTGAAAAGCTATATGTCAACAAATTGGATAATTTTGAAGAAATGGATAAATTCTTAGAATCATACAACTTCCCAAAAATGAATCAAGAAGAAATAGAGAATCTGAACAGACAAATCACTAGTGAAGAGACTAAAACAGTAATCAAAAAACTCCCAAGAAACAAAAGTCCAGGACTAGATGGCTTCTCTGGTGAATTCTAGCAAACATTCAAAGAAGATTTAATACCTATACTTCTCAAACTCTTTCAAAAAATTGAAGAGGAAGCGATGTTTCCTAATTCATTTTACAAGGCCAACATTACCCTGATACCAAAACCAGACAAGGACAACCCCAAAAAGGAACATTACAGGCCAATATCATTGATGAACACAGATCCAAAACTCCTCAACAAAATATTAGGAAAACAAATACAACAATACATTAAAAGGATCATACACCATGATCAAGTGGGATTTATTCCAGGGAAGCAGGGATGGTTCAACATCTGCAAATCAATCAACATGATGTACCACATTAACAAATGAAGAATGAAAATCACATGATCATCTCAATAGATAAAAATAAAGCATCTGACAAGATGCACCATCCACTTATGATAAAAATTCTCAATAAAATGGGTATAGAAAGAAAGAACTTCAACATAATTAAGGCCATGTACAACAAACCCACAGCCAACACGATACTCAATGGTGAAAAACTGAAAGGTATCCCTCTAAGAGCAGGAACAAACAAAGATGTGCACTCTCACCACTCTTATTTAACATAGTATTACAAGTCCTAGCCAGAGAAATTAGGCAAGAAAAAGAAATAAAAAGGATCCAAATCGGAAAGGAAGAAGTAAAACTGTCACTATTTGTGGATGACATGATTTTATATATAGAAAACCCTAAAGAATCCACCAAAAAACTATTAGAAATAATTAACAAATACAGTAAAGTTGCAGGGTACAAAATCAACATACAAAAATCAGTTGTATTTCTATACACTAACAATGAACTAACAGAAACAGAAATCAAGAATACAATCCCATTTACAATCGCAACAAAAAGAATAAAATAGTAGAAATAAATTTAACCAAGGAGGTGAAAGACCTAAACACTAAAAACTATAAGACATTATTGGAAGAAATCAAAGACGACATAAAGAAATAGAAAGATATGCCATGTGCATGAATTGTAGGAATAAATGCAGTTAAAATGTCCATACTACCTAAAGCAATCTAGAGACTCAATGCAATCCCAATCAGAATCCCAATGACATTCTTCACAGAAATAGAACAAATAATCCTAAAATTTATACGGAACAAAAGACCCTGAATAGCCAAGCACTGAGAAAAAAGAACAAAGTTGGAGGTGTCACACTCCCTGACTTCAAAAGGTACTACAAAGCTATAGTAATCAAAACAGCATGGTACTGGCAGGAAAACAGACACACAGATCTATGAAACAGAACTGAGAGCCCAGAAATACCACACATCTATCGACAGCTAATCTTTGACAAAGGAGCCAAGAACACACAATGGAGAGAGGAAAGTCTGTTCAATAAATGGTGCTGGGAAAACTGGACAGCCACATGCAAAAGAATGAAAGTGGACCATTATATTACACCATATACAAAAATTAATTCAAAATGGACTAAATTTAAGACCTGAATGTAAGACCTCGAATCTAAGACATGAAACCATAAAACTCCTAGAAGAAAACACAGGCAGTGTGCCCTTTGACATGGGTCTTAGGAGTATCTTTTTGAATACCATGTCTCCTCAGGCAAAGGAAACAAAAGGAAAAATAAACAAATGGAAATACATGAAACTAAATAGCTTCTGCACGGCAAAGGAAACCATCAGCAAAATGAAAAGACAACCCACCAATTGGGAGAAGATATTTACAAATCATATATCCAATAAGGAGTTGATATCCAAAATATATAAAGAATTCATACAGCCCAACAACAGAAAAACAAACCACCTGATCAAAAAATGGGCAGAGGATCCAAACATCCATGTTTCCAAAGAAGACATACAGATGGCCAGCAGGTACATGAAAAGATTTCAATATCAGTAATTACTAAGGAAATGCAAATCAAAACCACAATGAGACATCACTCCATGCCCATCAGAATGGCTATTGTTAAAAAGACAAGAGGGGCTGGCCCGGTGGTGCAGTGGTTAAGTGCGCGCGCTCTGCTGTGGCGGCCCGGGGTTCGCCGGTTCAGATCCCGGGCACACACCGACGCACAGCTTGCTAAGCCATGCTGTGGCGGCGTCCCATATAAAGCAGAGGAGGATGGGCATGGATGTTAGCCCAGGGCCAGTGTTCCTCAAGAAAAAAGGAGAGGATTGGCATTGGATGTTAGCTCAGGGCTAGTTCTCCTCACAAAAAAAAAAAAAAAGACAAGAAACAACAAGTATTGGAGAGGATATGGAGAAAAGGGAACTCATACACTGCTGGTGGGAAAGTAAATTGGTGCAGCTACTGTGGAAAACAGTATGGAGATTCTTCAAAAAATTAAAAATAGAACTACCATATGATCCAGCTATTCCACTTCTGGGTATTCGTCCAAAGAATATGAAAACACTAATTCAAAAAGATATATGCACCCCTATGTTCATTGCAGCATTACTCACAATTGCCAAGACTTGGAAACAACATAAGGGCCCATGAACGAATGAATGGATAAAGTAGATGTGGTATATATACACGACAGAATACTACTCACTCATACAAATGATGAAATCTTGCCATTTGTGACAAAATGGTTGGACCTTGAGGATATTATGCTAAGTGAAATAAGTCATACAGAGAAAGCCAAGTACCTTACAATTTCACTCATATGTGGAAGATAAACACACAGATACAGAGAACAGATTGGTGGTTACCAGAGGGGAAAGGGGTGGGGGGAGGGTGAAAGGGGTAAAAGGGCACAATTGTATGGTGATGGATAGCATCTAGACTTTTGGTGGTGAACACAATGTAGTCTATACAGAAGTTGAAATATAAGGATGTACACCTGCAATTTATATGATGTTATAAACCAATATTACCTCAATAAAAAAAATTTTTTCTTAATCAAGTAATATATTCCCAAATCTTGGCTAAGGCCTGTAACAATATGTTTAGATCGAGTATGTCTTAGGGAAGGACAGTTTTTAGAAAGTGATTATCGGGGCCGGCCCCATGGCTTAGCGATGAAGTGCGCGCGCTCCGCTGCTGGCGGCCCGGGTTTGGATCCCGGGCGCGCACCGACGCACCACTTCTCCAGCCATGCTGAGGCCGCGTCCCACGTACAGCAACTAGAAGGATGTGCAACTATGACATACAACTATCTACTGGGGCTTTGGGGGAAAAAATAAATAAAATTATAAAAAAAAAAAGAAAATGATTATCATTTTTATGATTTTTATATAAGTGTAAACTTAAACTGTTTTATCTTATAATCCCTTGCCGCATTCTCATTAGCTAATGAACACTATAGAATATAAAATATTTCACTGAGAAACAGAAAAGCATTGTGTAAGTAGAGACTTTTTAATGAAAAGCAATTTAGTCACATCGACAGTCTTAAAATGCTACAATGCTGCAGTAAACATCAAATCTTAATCAGTTCTTGTTAGGATAAACTTCTAGAATAGAAATTATTACATTAAAGAGTGTATGGTAAAAGAAACCTTGATATAGCCTAATGAAGAAACATTATATAGACATTTAAAATAATATTTTATAGAAATAATATGAAGAATAACTATGATAGTATAAATAAATGTTAGTGAACGCAAAACTGAATATCCAATAATGGCTGTAACCACATAATAAGAAAGCCTATGCACAGTAATAGCCAAAATGTTGAAAACATAATGTTTTCCTCCAGACTTTTCAGGATTTTTCACATTCTCTTTGACGAGAAATTAATATTATTTATAAAATGAGTTATTTGGAATAAAATAAAAATAGCAATATTTATTTAGCTCTTATAATGAGTCAGACATTTTGTTAAGAGCTCTACACACATTATCATTTAATCATATATGACTACCATGAGTTAGGAATTATTATCCCTATATAATAGACGAAAAAAGTGAGGTGTAAAGAGATTAATTAAATTGTCCAAGGTCACACAGTTAAGAAATAGAAGAGATTGGTTTTATAGCTAGGCCTATATGATGGAAAGCTACTTTCGTGTATCACCTTCTTAAAAATAAAAATTTATTATATATATATGTGGTATTCTTTAATCTTCAGGAAAATAATTTGTGGAAAATTTCATGGACCTGTATTTTCACAAAACAAAGTACGAAATCTCCTTTTCTCCATTAATTTGAAAAATGAGAGACCAACAAGTATATATGTTTTTAGCCCAGATCTCTATAAATCTGTACATGATTTAGTAAATAAGTACTGACATTCATCCTAAATTTAGAACCTTTGCAGCTTGGAAAATAAGCTCTTATGATTAAAAAGAATTCCTTTCTTATTGGCCTTTTCTCCAAAGACTGTCAAAGTAGATCAATCCATTTTAATTGACATATGAAATGTGCTAGTCTACTTCTCAGATTTAAAGTTTGGGTTCACTGAAAACGACAAATGTGAAACAATTCTTTCAAGGATGCTTCAACACACATGATCTGATCTATCATGATAATTATGCCATAAATGTAAAATACTGCTTCAAGTAGCTGACCAAAATTACTCATATTGTGTTCACCAGTATGATGGCAAAAATACATGGAACTCTCTAAGAACCTTATGAGAGAACGTCACACCTCAGGGAAGAAGGGGCTCCCAAGGCCCAGTCCTCTGGTTTAGAAGAGGGCAGCTCTTTACAATATGGCTCATTAAATAAGAGGGGGTTAGAATAGGACTAAATAGGATAGGTTTTTCATCAAAGTTCAACAGACCTTTAAAAACTGTTAATAGATTCAAAATAAGAACAAAAAGGGGGAAGGAAATAGGGAAGTCCCAGGTAAGTTTCTAGATTTATTTATATTTATGAATAAATATGATTTTTTTTCTCAGAGTAAAATGCCAGGAATATAGGCAGGCTCAGTGGGTTGGACCAGAGCAGGGGCACAAATTGAGACCTGTAGTAGATTCGGTAAAACAATACTAGATCATAATATTCCTTGTACATCTTTATTCTGGACCATAAACCTTGCTTTCTTATTTGAATCTGTTGTTCCTCTTTTACATTTCAGCCATAACTATAAGAAGTCTTCATCTTGTACGTGAAATATTTCATTATATCTCATGCCTATTATTGGAACTTCTAATTTTAATAAGTTCAGTGGGTTAATTAGAAGGATGCTATTAAATGTCTTTAAGCTCATTTTTTTTTTACTTCCAATTTAACTTTTCTCAGTTCTGGATATTTCTGATCAAGGCATTTAATCTTCATTGGCTCTGGTATAAATACTAGTTGACAGGAGACTTTCATTTCCCTTAAAGACTGCAGACAGTATTACCTGAAAAGAACCTCTGTGTAGCTGTCGCATATGCAGCCTAGGCTTTCAGAAGCAGTTCTGATGCCTTAACTATTTTATTCTGTTTTATTATGATAATCATAAGAATGTCTGTTCAGTGCTCAAATTCACTCCCATGCCTATAGATAAATTTGGCTTTCTGGTTCCTCAAAAACACTTTCTTTCTTTGCCAAACTAATGAAGTAGATGTTTTCTTTTAACTCTTTAAGTAGAAATTATGTCTCAAATGGGTTAAACTATTTGAGAGCATTAGAACGAAGTGAACCAAATAAAACTGAGCCACGTGCAAAATTTACTTAAATGGTCAAAGATTAATAAACCTTTAAGAACTGTGAATAGATTTGAAACAAGAATAAAAGAGGGACATCGGTATAGGTTCATGTTGCAGGATTGCTATATAACAAATCTACTAAATTAGGAGAGGTTTATACCCTTTCTTGGATTGCAGCAAACTCACTTCCTGAGCAGATGGTCTTCCACCATTTAATCGCTCTTTAACTCCCTACAATCTGCCTTCTGGGCACACTATCCACTAAAATCACTCAAAGGTCACCAACAACCTGGATCATGGAAGCCAGCAACAGAAGTGCTAGAAAGAGATTTACGAATCAAACCCAGCCAAATAATTTTATGGATTAGAGAACTACACTCCAGATACATTAGGAGACCTTCCCCAGATTACACTGCGGGTGAATCGTGCGAGGTCTGAAGACCAGCACCTGAATTTCTGCCAGTGCTGTGCTGTTCCTCCCAGCCAACAAGGTAGTCAAAAGCCTTCTTGAATCACCGTCTCAAAGTCAAAATTCTCCACACTTTCACATCCACTGACACTGTTTTACCTTCTCACTAGACTCCTTTGTCCTGCCCTCCTTGAACATCCCTTTACTCCATCATCTGCATTACCCACACTCTGGCAAAGAACTAAGCCTCAACCCTGGCCTCCCAAGAACTTTCTGCTCATCGTTTCAAATTCTACCATAAGCCATGTTCAATAGCAACACAACCTTGTACCTTTTCTTTTCATTAACTACTGGGCACCTCGATTAACTACCACGTCTGCATTGGAACTATCAAAATGCAAATATTAATAATAGCTAACATTTGTTGAGTGCTTAACTACAAACTAGGAGCTGTTTTAAGCTCTTTACCTGTATTAATTCATTTAATCCTCACAACTCTTGAGTATTATTCTGATTTTACATGCGAGGAAACTAAGGCATAACAGAGGTTAACCAACTTGCCCAAACTTGGATTCAAACCCATATACTGTGCCTCCAGAGGCTGTGCTCTACACTGTTTTGCTAGGCAGAAGGTCTAGCAATATGGAATCTCTCCTATTTATATTCTTGAATATTAACACAGCATTTTCATATCATAGTGGTTTTTTTTCTGTGACTCGTCCTTTGATGTTAGAATGGCTTATTTATGTAAAAATTCTGTTGCATTCAACATCAATTTCAAGAAACAACATCAAATTTTCTCAAGTTGGTTTAAAAATGAAGAAAAGAAACCCAATTCCTGGCTGGTCTTATGCTACTGCCTGTTAAATATGTTAGTTTCAGACAGAATCCTGCAAACATTTAAAAAGGTATGAAGTGTGTTTTCCTATTTAACCACTAATCTTCTGTATTTTGATTAGTATAATACACATTTCAAAAGAAAGTCCATTTGCTCTACAACTCCAGAAACCTACCCCTGGTTGCTATAAATGGATGTCCTCTGTAGGGTCACCTTATCCCCAGTGGACAACTGCAATGTAGAATACAAAGAATCAGTGAAATGTACATGGTCTGCTGCTTACACTTTCTGCACCAGTCAAATCTCTTCCAGATATGAATGAGCAGCAAAGGCTGGAAACAAACACAGCCTTCAAGAAACCATTATCTGATGTTAACATGGCAGAGTCACTGCAGTGCGAACAACGAAAGTCTCATCGACAGATAATCAGTAGGTAGTCAGCACCAGAATTACTGAGGCAACAGAAAACGATGAACATCTACCGACAACAAGTTAGGGTGAAAGGAGAGGGAGAGTAAACACTCAAAGAAGCTTGCTAGCCTCCTGAAAGTGTTTTCCTTTGGACAAGGAAGAAGAAAATCCCTAATAAAATTACTAATTATTAGACTGTGGACTTGGTCTCATCCTAGTGCTAATAGGGAAGAAGAAAGAAGCTAACAGACCCTTTTAACATGATCAACCCCATGAGGTGACATCTCTGCATCTAATTCTTCAGATCATTTCCACAGCCCTCTCAGTGTGCTAAGGCACAGGTGCAACTATTTTTCTGTGGTGTAATATTGAGCCAGCCTGTTCAGTTAATAAGCTATTTCCTTTGTTAATTCCTCCACACCATTACAAAAATCATTGCTTCCAAATGCTTGACATCCCCTCCCCCTTTCCTTCTTCAGGTAACACCTTCATATTGGTTATGCCACTTGACAACTGTGTGACCTTGGAAAAATTACTTAACCCTTCTGAGACTCATGTTAGCTATTTGCAAAATGGGTATAATAATATATATTTCAGAAAAGTGTTAAAATCAGATATAATACATACAATACATATAAAATACCCATACCGTAGGAGCACAATCAATAGTGGCTATTCTTATTTCTCTCATTTCCTTTCTCTTGCCCTGACAAATACCAGACTAGGCTGATAGAACACAAAGAAGAATAAGACACATTCTCTACCGTGAGGAGCCTTGCCAGGCCACAACTACGACAGTGTGACAAGTGTTGTAACATGGAGTGCGTAAAGAGCTATAGGAAAGCAGGCTTAGTGGCACAGCTGCCAAACCCACATGACTTGTTTCCAGGGAGTTGTTTATAGGATGATTGGATAATATGGTCTTTTGTATAATTTATCTTCTCTAAATCAAATGTGACATAGGAAAGTGGGAGCAAGAAGAGCAGGCATTGTTACCCTATTTATAAGAATAAAGGACAGACTAATTAACAGGTTGGGGTTAATTATTTTCTTTCAAATATTTCTTTATCAGATAATATGAATAATTTTGGCGTTTAATTTACTTGGTTTGCATCTACTTGGGGTCATCACAACTGTTTAATGAACATTTACTCTGCTTAAATCCCAGTGTTAGGTTTATCAGCCCAGATCTGTGGAGCATAGAGGGTAGCTGGAGAACAAAACACTCACAGAAACAATGAGATAAGACTCAAGCAAAGGAGGTAAGGCTTAGGTTTCTAGTTCCAGAGAGCAAAGTGAGCACATGCACTCAATTCTCATTCCTCCTCAGACCCCACAGAAATGACCATAAAGATGTTAATAATAAATTAAAAAAACTAATGCCACAGCAATGAAGAGAAAACATCAAATAAGATATTTCAGCACATTTCTAGTATAAGAGACGGCAAATGGAAGTGCATTAATGCATAAAGCAGAGCAGAGGAAGCCCATATATGCCAAACTATACCACTTAGAGTATCACCAAAATGCTGCCACAGGTGTGGGAGTTGATCCACCGAATAGAGGGGCCCCAGAGGGGCACCTGGTTTGCAGGCACAATGGAGGGCAGATGGGAGAAGTGGGGTGTGACACAGAACTGATGAAAGGCCACAGTGGCCAGCCTCATGCCCCACACAGAGAACCACAGTCAGCAATAAAACCAAGTTTTTCTCTTAATATACTGAACAAACTGACTGGCGCAAGTTAATGCTTCCAGTGTAGGCAAGAGCCTCCTCAAAGTTTCCCCTTCACATTCTGGCATTTGGCAAGAATGATGAGGGTCTGATCCCTGAGAGACAAAACTCCTAATCCCATCTCCCTCACCTCTTGTTGAGGTGGTGTGGGGGCAGACCACTTAAGACACTGAGACACTTAAGTGAGACCACGTAAGATACAATCAGATCATCCATCACATTAATATGACTGGATAAATGAAGATCATCAGGTAGGTGACAAAATAACCAGCAGGAAGAAAGAGAAACATCACATTAATGAAACACAAAAATTACCTTGGATATTACATTTAGTGAAATAAGCTAGACACAGAAAGGTAAATATTGTATAATTTCACTTATATGAGGTACCTAAAATGGGCAAATTCATAGAGACAGAAGACAGAATAGAGGTTATCAAGAGCTGGAGCGTGGGGAGAAGGGGGAGTCATTGTTTAAGGGGTAGAGAGTTTTTGTTGGGAATGACGAAAAGGTTTTGGGTATAGACAGTGGTGATGGTTACACAACATTGTAAATGCATTTAATGCCAACGAACTGTACACTTATGAATGGTTAAAATGGTAAATATTATGTTATGTATATTTTGCCACAATAAAAAAAAAGAAAAAAATTACTCTGGAGATTTAACAAATGGCACTTTGACAACTGGATATTCACATGCAAAGAACCAAGTTGGATCCCTACCTCACACTATATACATAAATTAACTCAAAATGGATCAGAGACCTAAACATAAGAGCTAACCCTATAAAATTCTTAGAAGAAAATATCAGCATAAATCTTCATCACCCTGGATTAGGCAATGGTTTCTTAGATATGACAGCAAAAACACAAGCAACCAAAGAAAAAACATATAAATTAGACTTCATCAAAATGGAAAACTTCTGTGCTTCAAATGACACCATCAAGAAAGTGAAATGACAGTCTACCAAATGGCATAAAAAATTTGCAGATCATATAAGGAACTCATATTCAGAATACATAAAGAACTCTTACAATACAATAATAAAAAGACAAATAACCCAATTAAAAAATGACACTGTATCTTAACAGACATTTCTCCAAATAACATAAATACAAATTGCCAATAAACACATGAAAAGATGCTCAACAACATTAGTAACCAGGGAAGGCAAAAAAAAAAAAACCCACAATGATATACCACTTCTCACCCATTAGAATGGCTATAATCAAAAAGACAGATAATCACAAGTATGGACAAGAATGTAGAGAAATTGGAACCCTCATAATTTGCTGGTAGGAATACAAAATAATGCAGTCACTTTGGAAAACAGACTGGCAGTTCCTCAAAATGTTAAACATAGAGTTAGCATATGACTCAGCAATTCCATAATGTCCAAGAAAAATGAAAACATGTCACACAAAAACTTGTACACAAAATTTCATAGCAGCAATATTCATAATGGCCAAAAGTGGAAACCACCCAAATGTCCATCACCTGATGAATGGATAAATAAAATATGGTGTACACATACAATGGAATGTTACTTTGCCCTAAAAAGGAATGAAGTACTGATACATGCTACAACACTGATGAATTTTGAAAACATTATGGGAGTAAAAAAAGCCAGTCACAAAATATCACATATATGAAACCATTTATATGCTATGTCCAGAATAGGAAAACCCACACAGACACAAAGTAGATTAGTAGTTGCCTCGGGCTAGGGTAGGGAGAGAGAGAAAGGTTGAGGAAAGTGGAGAGTGACTGTTAAAGGGTACAGGGTTTCTTTTGGGGGTGATGAAAATGTTCTAAAATTGATTGTGATGAATATACTAAAAATTATTGAATTGTACACCTTAAATTAGTGACTTGTATAGGATGTAAATTATATTCCAATAAAGCTTTTATTAAAAAAAAAGTTCAATAAATGATAGCTGTTATTGTTTTATACAATTACTCTGGAGAAAAAAGATGTTTCAAGAACAGAAGAAATCTTAACTCCAAATTTTACTTACAGAAAGACTTACAGAGAGAAAGTATCTATTGAAAAAAGGGAAATGGGAACAAGATGCGTAGACTCAGTTTTCCCTCCTACTCTAATTACAATTTTTTACCCTGGAAATAATCAATGGATAACAATTAAAGGACTCTGAAAGCTGGAAAGAAGAAGGTAGACTGGACTGGCTAAGAACCTCAGGACTTGAAGAATGGCAATACAGTGCGATTCCTGAGATCCCACATATGCTGGGCTGAGCACCAGGGAATCCTGCAGCCTGACACAACAGGCATAGACAAAAAAATAAACAAACACAAAAACAATAAAAGTCTGTTCTCTCTGGCGAAAGGACTGGGAAACAGGAAGCACAACAGAGACCAAGTGGGGACCCCAACCCTAGTTCCTCAACTGAGGTACTTGTTGGCCAATTTGCCTTTAGCAGCAACTGCAAAGCCCTAATGGGCCCACCCAACCTCTGCTTCACAACCAGGGCACTGGTGGGCCAATACAACTGTAGCATCAGCAAAGAAGCCCCAGTGAGCTGTCCAGATCCCTGTTTGGCAAACCAGGCTTCAGTAGGCAGTCCAATTCACCTGCAGGAGCGGCAGTAAAGTTCCAAGAGCCAACTCAACCCCTACTTCAGAACCAGGGCACCAGCAGGCAGTCTGATCCACCAGCAGCAGCAGCTCCACAGCAGTGACAAGCCTACCCAGCCCCAGTGCCACACCTGGGAACCAGTGAGTGGGCCGATCCACCCACACCAGCTCAGGCTGGTGTCAGGCCAGAGAGAAATGGCGTATTACCTATAGAAGAACACAAATTTGAATCGACAAGGGATTTTTCATCTGAAACTACAGAGGCCAGAGGAAGTGGTACAATAATTCTTAGTGCTGAAAGAAAACAACTGCCAATCAGGAGTCCTGTATATAACAAAAGTATCCTTCAGGAATGAAGGGGAAATAAAGACACTATCAGACAATGGAAAACTAATAAGTTCGTTAGCAGACCTACTTATAAATAATATCAAGAGAAAGCTATCTAAACAGAAAGAAAAGGATAAAATGTGGTATATACATACAATGGAATGTTATTTGGCTGTAAAAAGGAATGAAGTACTAATATATGCTACCAGATTGATGAATTTTGAAAACATTATGCAAGTGAAAAAAGCCAGTCACAAAATACCACATATTATATGAAACCATTTTTCCAGAAAGCTGAGACATTCAGAAAGGAAAGAATAATGGAATGGTAAAAGTTGAGATAAGCAGAACAGACTCTCCTTTACCTCATGAGTTTCTTTAATCAAATTTTATGGTTGAAGCAAAAATTTTCACACAACCTGATGTGCTGCTCAATTAATGCAGAGGAAATACTTAAGAAAATTATGCTTAAAAAGTGAAAAAGGGAAAGAAAACTAAACGGAAGTAAAGTTTCTACACTTCACTTAAAGTGGTAAAATGTTGATACAGTAGAGTTTTGATAATCTAAGTATGTATATGGTAATTCCTAGAGCAACTACTAAGAAAATTTAAGAAAGCAATACACTAAAAAACATTATAAATAAATCATAATGGAATTCTAAGAAACGTCAAATAAGCCACAAGATATCCTTCAGTGGGTGAATGGTGAAACGATGGTATAGTGATACCATGAAATACTACTAAGCAATAAAAAGGAACAAACTTCATAACACGCAGCAATTTGTATCAGTCTCATGGGAATTATGCTGAGTGAAAAAAAACAATTCCAAAAGGTTATATATCATATAGTTCCATTTATATAACATTCCTGACATGACAAAATTATAAAATGGAGAACAGATTAGTGGTTGTCTGGGGTTAAAACTGGGGGTGAGGGAGTGGGTGTGGTTAAAAAGGGGTAACACAAGGAAGCCTTATTATGATACGGTGATGGTACAATTAAGTATCTTGACTATGATGGAGGTTACAGAAAGCTACACATGTGATTAAAATGGTCAGAGCTCTACACACACACACATACACACACACGAGTGTATGTATAACTGGTTAAATCTGAATAAGCTTTATAGACTGTACCACTGTCAATTTTCTGGTTTTCTGTTGTACTATGTAATATAAGGCATTAACATTGTGGAGGCTGAGTGAAGGATTCACAGGCCCTCCCTGGACATTTCTTTGCAATTTCTTGTGGATCTGTATTTATTTCAAAATAAAAAGTTAAAAAAAGTTTTTATTCAATTGATACCTCAAAAATTTTTGACTCTCCAAATTTGTAGTAATTGTGACAATAATTTTAAATAAAAACTAGAAAGCTATGAAAATGAGAACAAGAATGAGCTATTAGATATTAAAATGTGACTGAAAAAAAATTCAACAGAAGAGCTGGAACAAAAAGTTAAGGAAGATTCCCTGAATGTAGAGCAAAAAAAAAACACAAAGAAATAGAAACCATATGAAAAAAAAGAAGAGATTCAGAGGATCACTCCTTTAGGTCTAAGATCTCACTAATAAGAGCACTAATAGAAAGAATAGAGAAAATAAAGAAAAGGAAATTATCAAAGATATAATTTAAGAAAATTTCCCACAACTGAAGAAAGTCACAAAATGAAAGGGGCAACCAAATGCCAAGCAAAATAAATGAAAATAAGATTCATACAAAAACAGGTTCCCATGAAATTTTAGGACATCAAAAATAAGGACAAGTTCCCAAAAGGAGATGACCCAAAAAATGTAGTTTTATTACATCGTTTAAAGTTATAAAGGTGATAAATAAAAGAACTAAAAATAACTACTAAATATTGGGAGATTAAGATGGAAGGGAGGTTGGGGTATACAAGTGATCTTTCCAAAACAAAGAAACAACAGATACTGTGTAAAGGTAAAACATCAAGCACAGGAGTTACATCTACATTATTCAGAAATTTGGAGACAGAGGTGAAAACAGATATAGATTTAAAAAAGGCTTTTCTAGAGATGGAGAAATGGTGGAATGGTTAATACTCCCAATGGATTGTAATGCAATTGCACTGTAATCTTATCTGTATTATTTCACATTTTACAATATGCATTTATGTAACTTTTTTTTTTGGTGAGGAAGATTGGCCCTGAGCTAACACCTCTTGCCAATCTTCCTCTTATTGCTTGAGGAAGCATGGCCCTGAGCTAACATCTGTGCCCGTCTTCCTCTATTTTGTATGTGGGTCACTGCCACAGCATGGCTTGATGTGTGGTGTAGGTCCGTGCCCAGGAGCTGAACCTGTGAACCCAGGCCACCAAAGCAGAGCGTGCAAACTTAAGTACTATGCCACCAGGCCGGCCCCTGCGTTTATATAAC
The DNA here is from genome assembly GCF_020826845.1 of Diceros bicornis minor. NCBI lineage: Eukaryota > Metazoa > Chordata > Mammalia > Perissodactyla > Rhinocerotidae > Diceros > Diceros bicornis. Next base: position 452,980 of record NW_026691812.1, on the reverse strand, counting down.
TTTTATATGTAGTCAAAGAAAAAGGCACTGCATGGGGCTTGGATTTTAAGGATTCTGACTCAAAAAGAGGCCAGGGTTTCAGGATGAAGGTTGCACTAAGTGTGGAGGTCTGGGAGTGGTTGAGGGCAGGGTGTGATATTAGATCAACAATTCTGCGAAGGAAGAGCAGGGAGAAATTTGGAGAAATTGCAGGATATAGGTGAAAAACAAGGAACTGAGGTGACCGTGTGGGGCCTCGAATGTCGGGATATGGAGTTTAGAATCTATCGTGTAGGTAGCAGAGAGTCAGGGAAGGTTTTAAGCAGAAAATAACATGAATGCACCCACGCTTTATAAGATCATGTGTTCTCAAGCACAGATGATAAACAGGAGGAGAGACTGGAGACAAAGAGATTATAGTAATCATCCCATTGAGCAGTAATAAAGTCTGAGTGGTACATGGCAGTGCGGATGAATATGAAGAGACAAATGTGGATGTTACTGCGAAGGCAAAGCCAATATGACAATCAACTGAATACAGAAGCTACTGGTGTGAGAAGAGACTACTGCAGTCCTTTCTTATCCAAGATAGGGACTGTGGAAAGAGGGGCAGGTTTGAAAAGAGAAGACAACAAATTTGGCATTAGAAATGTTGGCTTTTACTTCTTTTTAAATTTTTTAAACCACTGTATTGAGAAATATGCACATACAAAAAGCTGTGCATATTTAATGTATACAACTTGATGAGTTAGAAATAAGTATACAACCAGAAACATCGGGTTTTAAATACTAGATCTGTGGAGAGATGATTACCAGGTAGTTGGAAATTCAAGTTTAAATATTAGGAAAGAATCACAATTAGAGAAACAGATTTAGAGATATCTGCATGAGAAGTCCACTTCAGGACCACTAGGACAGGTCCTGAAGCTACAAAAATGAATAAAACATAGTTTCTTATCTCTAGGAGTTTACATTCGAAGACCTCCAAAAGGTTTTTTTCTTTTTTGGTCAGAATCTCATAATACGTTCAAGTATATCTGCTATTGCTTACAATGCTTTTCTTTCTACTTCTCTAAACTTTACTTACAAAATGGGATTTGTTTTATTCTCTAACTAACATCAAGAGGAAACAGCAATTTCTGACTAAAGAGTGAGTAGTGAGAAGGGTTACCCTAGATGATACCACACTTCTCCAACCTCAGTCTTAGCCCCAGGTACAAAAGTATTCCCTTTTCCTGAAATGAATTTGCTACGGGTATTGTTAAGAAAATCAACAGTTCTCAATTTAGTCCTCAACGTTTTGGGTTTGCAATGTGCCAATAGCCCTATGCAAACTTGAAGGAATGGACCTTTCTACAGTGCTAGCACACTCCCTGCTTTCTGGATTCTGGAAACTTCCTTCTGCCATAAACCCTTCTGTGAAGGAATGAGTTGATTCGGCAGGTCTGTGTTGTTCAAACCCTGAACATTCCCAAGAAAGGCATGTTTTCAGGATGGGCCCTTGGCCGGCTTCTTGGAATGTTCTGTCAGATAAGAAAGAGTGTTTTGCATGCCTGAGGCCTTGGGCCACAGCTTTTGCTGTGGTTTGTCCAGAGGGTTTCCCCTAACATTGTGGTTTATGGGGAACATCTGCTTTTTCTCTAAGGGGCTAGAGCTTGAATGACCGAGGTCAGTCATGCGGGTGCTGTACGCCCACAGGACTGACCCCCAGTGAAAAGCCTGGACACTCCAGCTTGAGAAAGCTTCCCTGCTTGGAAACGCTCTGCACGCTGTCACACGTGGCTGCTGCGTAACTGCGTCTCGCACGGCTCCACTGGGAGAGCACACTGGGCGGCTTGTGCCTGGTTTACCCAGACTTGCCCCACGTGCCTCTGCTGGTTTTACCCTGTACCCTTTCACTGTAATACACCCCAAGTGCAAGTACAACAGCTTCCGAGTCCCGTGAGTCCTTCTAGTGAATCTCTGAGGCTAAGGGTGGTCATGGGGACCCCGATACATCTTCCTTCCAAGTCTGGGATTTCACTCGTTTTCAGGAATTGTCTGAAATTTACTCCTCTCTATTTACTTTTTCCAACACTTGGCAGACTTTAAAGCACCTGGTCAACCCCCACACATCAGCTAATTGCAAAGTCTGACCTGGTCAATCATGACCAAGAGGCCACTGACACCATTTCAAGCAGAGGACTACATCTGACCTCTATATTTCGCCAGTCCATGTCACCCAAGCCAGCAATGGACATGGGCACGCCAGTCTTGGCTACCGCTTAAATGGCTGAGAAAGTGACAAGGGCACCTCACCATTTTATATCCTACCACAACAAAGCTGCCAGTAGGGTGGGGCATGACAGCTCCCCGCAATTTTCTGCTGCCAATCCTCCCCATCATCTCCCTCTCAGAAACCATACACAACTCTGCACAGACGTAATCTACCACATGGCTGCAGGAGACGAGCCTTTGTCCTTACCCTAGAGCAAGTCTCTTAGCTGCGATGTGGCTCCACCAGGGAGGCATGCCACAGATAATTTAATAGCAACATCAGAAAATGATTTCAATGTTAAAAAATACACGTAAAGCAAATTCTCTATAAAAGTCACTCTCACTCACTCTGATGTGCTTTCTTGAGTGAGAGAGAAAGAGCTGCAAGCATATTGGATGTCAAAAAATAAAAATAACCCACAGCCTTCCTTATAAGTATCAAGCATAAAAATTGTTTATATTGTTGATTTTGCTAGCCATGTGCTTTGATGTTCTCTGGCTCCTGCCCCCACACCTCAAATCTGTGACCTATTACTTTATTTTCTAAGAAAAGGATTTGAGATTTCATTGCCCTAGAGAAGTGGGTCACACATGTGAAATGCTATGTAAATGATAAACACTAGTCTTAAAATGGCTCCGAGTCACAGCACTGGGTAATATGAAGTTAAATGTATTCCCTATTTTATCATTTCTTCAATGATAAACTGCATGTCTCAAATCTGTACAGAATGTACACTTGTACTGCACTGACCCCAGTGGTAACTAAGATAAAGGCTAAATCCCCACCTTGTGTAGGAGCTAACAGGCCAGTGAAAAATTTCTATCACATATTAACATAGGGATTTTATGTTCTTGAGAAAATCTTAACATTTATTTACAAGTCTCCCAAATAGCTTCCCATCTATAAACCACAAGGAGTACTTAACATGTTTTGTTGAAGACCAGCAAAAGACTCAGAAATAGCGTGATAGAATGTAATGGAGCTGGTTGGCTCTCCTTTCTCTCATTAAAACAAACATTTATTTCTGTGTGTGTGTGTTTGTATATGTATGTTTTTTAAAATAAAAGGAGCATTTCAATTTTGTAGACATGTCTTCTATAAGTTCTGATGCTGTTCTTATTAAATAAATGTTAACTGCTTGGAATCCCAGGCACACACTCAAGTTCATTCCCTTTCTCCTCAGGCAGTTTCCATAATCCACAGCATTTTCATTTTAACAGTCCTCATTACTGGTATCATTTAATACTTGAGAGTTTGCTCAAGTCTACATCAATCTTGCTGATCCTGCAAACACTTATGTTGTTGACACAACACAATCTGAATCCATAGCTACTAAATGTAAAAAACTGAGAACTATTCCTTCACCCGACACATCACCAAGTACTAAGAAGAACTCTGTCAGTCACTTGTCCCGTCACAGAGACACAGCGCTGGAGAGACGTCAAGCACAGGGCCTTTCACCAGACCCCATTCCCTTCAATATGGTGCCGTCTCATCTATCTCCCTGCCTCCCATAGGTACTGCATCTTCTCAAAGACATTTGACACCTTAAGCTTACCCACTTTGAAGAGGAAAATGTGTACCTGGAAAACATCTTGTTAGACATATCTGGCTCATACTCCCTCACTAAAAAAGAGCCCTTTACCACAAGTAAATTTTAACTAACCAGAGACGGAGAATCTTCGCCCTCGGAAAAAGCAATAAAAACCCCTTCAGAATAAAATTTCTTCTTCAATTAAGCTTTAAATGTCTTTGAATGAGTCTAAATCAAGAAATAAAATCTCTCTTTACCTGATTGGAAAACTTCACGCTCACGTTACGTTGATTCTGTAGTGGGATATAGCGCTGAACAGGATCAATGTCTTTAGGACTGATTAATTCATCAGCTGAAAAAAAAGAAGGGAAATGACATTATCAAAAATGCATCTGTACAACACCATAATCCAACCAGACCTAATATATATCTATAGAACATTCCATTCAATAAGAGCAGAATATATATCCTTCTCAATGCAAATGGAACGTCTTCCATATGCTAGGCCATAGAACAAGTTTCAATAAATTTAAAAGGACTAAAATCATACAAAGTATGTTCTCTGACCACAATAGAATGAATTAGAAATCAATAACAGGAAGAAGTTTTAGAAATTCACAAATATGTAGAAATTAAACAACGTAATCCTAAATAACCAATGGGTCAAAGAAGAACCAAAAGGGAAATTAGAAAATACTTTCTAATGTACTTTCTGATGAGATGATTAAAATAATGAAGACATAACATAACTTATGGGATATAGGTAAAGCAATGCTCAGAGGGAAATTTGTATCTGTAAATGCTTATATTAAAACAGAAGAAAAGCCTCAAACCAATAACCTATTCTTCCACGTTAAGACAGTGGATGAAAAAGAGCAAACTAAGTCAAAATCAAGCAGAAGCAAGGAAATAATAAAGATTAGAGTGCAAATTAATGAAATAGAGTATAGAAAAACAATAAAGAATATAAATTAAACCAAAAGAAGATTCTTGAAAAGCTCAAAAGTTGACAAACCCTTAGCTAGACTGACCAAGAAAAAAAGAAAGAAGACAAATTACTAAATCAGGAATGAAAGAAGGAACATTACTACCACCTTTAAGGATTATAAGAGAATACTATGAACAGATGTACACCCAGAATTTAGATAACCCAGACGATATAGACAAATTCCTAGAAATACACATATTACCAAAACTGACTCAAGAAAAAACAGAAAATCTGAACAGATTTGTAACAAGTGACTGAAACTTCCCACCAAAAAAAAAGCTCAGAACATATGGCTTCACTGCTGAAGTCTACCAAACAGTTAAAGAAGAACTAAAAGGAACCTTTCACCAACTTTTCCAAAAAATAGTAGGGAGAACACTTTCCAACTCATTCTAAGAGGCTGGTATTACCCAAACACCAAAACCAAAGACACCACAAGAAAAGAAAATTACAAACCCAAATCTCTTCTGAATATAGACACAAAAATCCTCAATGAAAATACTAGCAAACCAAAGCCAGTAACATTTTAGGATTACACACCATGACCAAGTGAGATTTATCCCACAAATGCAAGGATAGCTTAACATCCCAAATCAATACTTGCAATACACCATTTCAATAGAATAAAGGACAAAAAACTACATGATCATCTCAGTAGACACAGAAAACACATTTGACAAAATTCAACATCCTTTCTTAATAAAAAGCATTCAACAAACTAGGGATAGAAGGGAACTTCCTCAACCTGATAAAGGGCATCTATGAAAAACTGATGGCTAATATCATACTCATGATCAAAGAGTGAATGTCCCAAAGATTAGGAACAAGACAATGATGTCCGCTCTTGTCACTTCTATTCAACATTGTAATGGAGGTTCTAGCCAGAGAAATTAGGCAAGAAAAAGTAATAAAAGGCATCCAGATTGAAAAAAAGAAGTTACAGTAATTAAGACAATGTGGTACTGGCATGAAGATAAGACACACAGATCAACAGAATAGAATCGAGAGTCTAGAAATAAACCCTTACATTTACAGTCAATTGATTTTTGACAAGGGTGCCAAAACAATTCAAGAGGGAAAAGAATAAGTTTTTTTCCCCCACAAATTGTGCTGGGACAACTGGACATCCAAATGCAAAAGAATGAAGTTGGACCTTCATTCCTCACACCATCTACAAAAATAAACGGAAAATAGATCAAAAAGTTAAACGTAAGAGCTAAAATTATAAAACTGTTAGAAGAAAATATGCATAAATCTTTGTGACTTTGAATTAGACAAAACTACGACATCAAACCATAAATGACAGAAAAAATGAGATAAATTGGATTTTGTCCAAATTATAACCTTTTGTGCCTCAAAGGACACCATCAAGAAAGCAGAATGTTAGCCCACAGAATGCAAGAGAGTATTCGCAAATCATATATCTTGTAAGGAACTTGTACCTTGAATATGTAAAGAACTCTTAAAACTCAATAATAAAAAGACAACCTAATTTAAAAATGGCCACAGTACCTGAATAGACATATCTGAATAGACATTTCTCCAAAGATTTACAAATTACCAATAAGCACATGAAAAGATGCTCAACATTAGTCATTTGCGAAATGCTTATCAAAACCACAATGAAATACCACTTCACATCCATTAGGATGGCTATAATCAAAACAGACAAGAAGAAGGGTTGGAGAGAATGTAGAGAAATTGGAACCCTCATACATTGCTGGTTGGAATGCAAAATCGTTTAGCCACTTTGGAAAACAGTCTGGAATTGCTCAAAATGTTAAACACAGAGTTACAATATGACTCACCCCTAGGTATAGACCATACATTTCACCTATTTAAAGTTTACAATTCAGTGGTTTTCCACCCCTAGGTATATCCAAGAAAGCTAAAAACATGTCATTTTATGAATGAAACAATGTCAAACAATAATTTGTACATGAAAGTTCATAGCAGTATTACTCATAACAGCAAAAACGTGGAAACAACCCAAATGTCTATCTCCTGAGGAAAGGATAAATAAATCAGATGTGGTATATACATACAATGGCATGTTATTCCACCACAAAAAGTAATGAGGTGTTGATTGATACATGGATGAACCTTGCAAACAATGAAAAAAAGTGAAAATAGACAGTCACAAAAGGCCCCACATTATGAGTCAAGGTACATGAAATGTCCAGAACAGGAAAATCTATAGAAAATAGAAAGTAGATTAATGACTGTCTAGTGCTGGGGTGAGGAGTCAGCCTTGGTGGTCTAGTGGTTAAGATCAGGTGCTCTTCCACGGTCGCCCAGGTTCGTTTCCTGATCAGGAACCACACGACCCATGTCACAGTTGTGACACTGTGGCGACTGGGTGTTGCTGTGATGCTGAAAGTTATGCCATTGGTATTTCAAATATCAGCAGGGTCGCCCATGGTGAAGAGGTTTCAGCAGAGCTTCCAGGCTAAGACAGACTAGGAAGGAGAACCCGGCCACCCACTTCCAAAAAATCTGGCCACGAAAACACCATGAATAGCAGCAGAACATTGTCTGATATAGCCAGGATGCTGGGGGGAATGGGGGAAGGGTGAAGTGATTGGGGGGAAGTGGGGGGTGACTGCTAAAGGGTATGAGGTTTTTTGGGGGATGATGAAAATTAAATTAATTAACTGTTTGTAGTGACAGTTGCACAATTCTCTGTGAATATACTAAAAACCACCGAATTGTAAACTTTAAATAAGTGAAATGTATGGTGTGTAAATTATACCTCAATAAAGCTGTTCTAAAAATAATGCATTTGCATTCTCAAGGAAGGAAATCATTTCACTAAGGGGAGTCAAAGTGTCTGCTGATGCTAAATTCTACAATAGTCTTCTGAGATGGGGCGTTTTTTCTGGGGCACTGACCAGCATGACGGTAATGTCTCCAACTGCTGCTATACTGTAAACACGGAAGCTCTTTTCATGTGGTAGTCCCTTGTGGCAACTTTTGATAAAATCCAAGGATACAACAAGGAACGCCACTTAGATTTTTGGGAGGGGAGGTTGAGAAGAAGGTACTAAGTCAGTGGTTCTTTGCTGTCTTCTGCTCTAACACACCTGAGAGGCCCATCAGCACCTGAGACTCACTGAGGCAGGGATTCTCCCTGGGCCTGGAAGAAACTAAGCTGGGGAGGAGAGAGTCGGTGGTGGGAAACCACAACTCAAATATAATTCTGCATAATCTCGTCAGAGGACAAGTTGGCAGTATTACCCAAATTTACAGCAAGCATACTCTGACCCAGCATTTGCACATCTATCAAGTTATCTTATTATGCTCAGACATGTGAAACATAATTAAATAATAACATCGAAAAAGGAATCCAACTATTCTAAAGTGAGTCAGCACACTTTTTTATTTTTACCGCACTTAAGTTATGAAAATGTGCTCATTTCACTCTTGATCTTCAATTCTATATTGATCACATAAAAACGACACCACGCTGAGTTTTGTATAAATTCACCCACGTATAATATTTACTAAAAAAAAGAAAAAAATTACACCTCATTTTCCATAGCTTTTTAGGTACTGCTTTTAGACAGTGAATAATTCTGAAAAACAGAACAGGGAGTTAACCACAAAAATGCTTATAAATTTCTTTGCAGTTTTGGGAATGTTTCTCATTATATTTCTATTTGAGGGTAACTTCAGGGCACATGTGCAATGTTATCCAACAGGCAAAATCACCAAAGGTGTTTATAGTAACACTTGGAAGATGTTTTTAATAATAATAAAAGTGATATTAAAAATAGAATAACAAAAAAAGGAGGAGCAGCCCCAGAAGCCACTGCTGCCTCTGCAACAGCAGCCCTAGCAACACTCACACAGAACTGACTACATCCCTGGCAGTATGTCACATGTATTAATTCATTAATCGTCACAACAACTTTATCATTTTACAGATGATGAAATGGAGGTACTGAGTGGTTAAGCAACTTGCACATGGCTGGTAAATGACAGAGCTTAGATTCCAACACAGGCAGTCTCTCTCTGGAGTCGGGGTTCTAAACCACATACAATTCTGTCCTTTGAGAACACCGACATTCTATACAATACAGATGGAAGAGACACCAGGAGGAAGAAACAATAAACAAACAATTTAGACCTTGATATGTTATACTTTCCTACCCAAATCAGGGAGCATATTACAGAACATTCTTCTCTCTGAAAAAAAATATACTTTTGCAAAATTTAAAACAAACCAATACAGGCTTAATTATGGCAAATATCAACATATAATTCCAATTTATTACTATCATTTTAGCTCATGATGCAAGGTTGACCATGATAGTCTAAATAGCAGCAAATTGTTTCCCTATTTCATTTGTCTGATCATTGAGATGTGGAAAAATTTCCACTACCAACAAGCATTTTACATAATTGATGTTTCACTGTCATTCTATAGAAATGAAATTCTATCTTTATTATTTTGTTATTTATAAATGATGACAGATAAATTAAGAAATCTTTATATCCTTGGAAAGCATAAATGCTAACGTATCAAAATTGATATGAATCAAATAGTTAACCAAGTCTTTTGAAAGTTTATTTCTTTGTACTTCCTTCTTATTTCTCTCTTTGTACTGCACCTGCGTATCTAGCCTGATGTTCCCCCACTTATACCATGTGCTTGTCTATGTCTCCACGGGCTGTATGCTTCTCACTCATAGCTGTACCCCACTACCTAGCACAGCATCTGGCATACAGCAGGTACTCAAGAGACTTATTAACCAAAATAATAAATTGGTGAGTTAACAAATTTGGAAACATTAATTGCCATAATCATTACTTTAATTTCCATAGAGGTAAAAGCGACAGGTATTTTAAAAGGTCAAGTTAACAGACATACATTTTTTTCACTGCACTGATTTTTATCACTCAGGAGGCAAAAACGGAGCTCCTCATTGCGCTAATTCCGTGACAGCAGCTTTCTGGCGAAGTGTGAGAAGCCTGAAAGAACTTACACCCAACCAACTACAGAATTGCTAAAGGGAAAATGAGACAACAGGAGAAAAGAGCAATTGGCTTTCTACATTTCACAATACAGTACCAAAGCTCACAGAAAATCAAGCATTTCTATAAATAGGAGTAGCTGTCTTTAAATCCTTAGAAGACAGATTAGGTTCATTAATATTTGCACTTTTTTATGCATAGAAAGGCTTATAAAACATACCCTGGGTTCACCTCTAACAATAATTATTGAGGGTAAAAAGAAAATATTAAGGAGAATTTTTGTTTCTTTAATGAAATGACAATTTAAAGGAAATTTAACAGAGTAATTTTTTATCATGACACCAAAATCACATAGGACACACTAAAACAGGCTCAGCAGCTAATTCATGGAGTAAAATTCTGTGCTGCAAAGCCTGGTTGATTCTCAGGGGCAGGGACACATATTAGCAACACATGTATTAAGAAATGAGCTATGAAGAAAAAGAAAATGTAGATCTTCAACCGAATACATTGTACCAAAAAATTTCAAATGTATAATATATGTTTTTAACTCAATTGATTAACAGTGATGAACTTTCAAAGATTAAATGTTAAATTCTATGGCAAAAAGTTAAATAGAAAAACAATGAAACACCTGAATATATAAAGACTTTAAATTTCATTCATCGAAAAACAGAACAAGCAAAGTTTAGAGGCAAACAAACTAGGAAAACGTCAGAGAGATTTAGTATACCTAACATATGAAACATTTATGTAGACTGATAAGAAAAATCGTAAAACCAAGGTTAAATGCGCAAAGCAGATATCCAGACAATTCACAGAGGATACAGAAATGACTAAGAAATATGTTTTTAACAATCAGCATGTAAATGAAAACAGGATACAAATTAATTCTTATTAGGTTACCAAAGTTTTTATTTTTAATAAGCATATTTACTGCCACAAAGGTTACAGGTGACGCAAGCACCTCGAAGACTCCTGAATAAATCAATCAAGTCTCTGTCAGTCCCGGGCTGGGTGACCTCGGGTGAGGTGCTGAGCTCTTCGGAGTTTCAGTTATGACACAGAGTACCCATCTCATAGAGGAGTTAGGAGGATTACTTAGGACATTATTTGTAAAGGGTAGAGCACAGAATCTGACACATTTTAAGGCAGGTATTATTATTAGCATTTCTGGGAAATAGTTTGACAATATGTATGCAGTCTTCTCGAACTCTAGGCATCACTGCTTTCATATTCAATGTCACTAAGATATTTGAGGGTGGAATCATAAATTTTTTATACAAGTTTTCTAGACCTAGTAGCAATTCAACTAAAAATTTCAGTTTCAAGAAAGCTAGTCATTTATACAATAAGCTAAAAGAAGAAAATCTTCCTACGTGAAGCTTTTCAAGTAATACTGTATTACATGTGCTCTCAAGATGTTTATAATGCCCACTGCACAGAAATCCCATTATAGGTCACTATCAATCACAAGGATACCATGAAAAGGATAACAAAAGTGCTCAGAAATTGATGTCTTTCTGCTTGAAGTTTCCTGAAGTGTAACAGATGGGAAATCTTTCAGCAACCACAATTTATAACTATATCTGTACTCTTATCTATTCATTTTACCTTTACTGATCAGTAACAAAACACGTGCTATACTGAGCAATAAAATTAAGTCAACTGCATTTGAAGTCAACGGACCAACGAAAATCAAGACCTCAGTTTCGTATGACCTCATGCACACTAGGGGTGTGATCACTGATTTACTTTAACTTTTAAAAGCATTAAATTTCCAGGCTTAATAAGTGGCTTTTATATTTGAGGTCAATTGGGCAAGAAATATCATGAATGAAATCAAATGCAAATGGACTTATCTTAGTTACAAACACTGGAATTAGGAAGCAGTATATCAGAATAAGTAGGCTGCCCTCAGAGGACAGAAATATTTCCTAGATTGTCACATTCCTTTCTTGCTGTAGAGCTACTGGATATCACAGTGACTAGCACAGAGCAGGCCTCTACAAATAGTAGCTGAATCATCAAGCAGATGAATGGTTATGGAGCAACTAGGCAAGCATTCTCTTCCTGTGATGTTTTGTGGCAATGAGAGTACTAGCAAGGAGGGCCCAGGAGCATCCTGAGTTGCCTGGTTAACAAGAACTATGCAACGTATTTTCACAAAACCATATCCTAAACGGTGGCTGAGAGAGGGAGGGAGGGTAGAAGGGCAGGAAGTAGAAGAACCATTGAAGTATGTAGTTGTCCCACAGTCAATGCTTTATGTATATTTCCTCATCAGTTAATCTTTCTGACATAAAAATAAAGAAACTGATGATCACAGAAGGTAAGAAAATTCTTCAAGTCATATAAATAGTAAGTAGTAGAACTTATATTCAAACGATGAACTGCCTAGTTCCTAAGTTTAGGACCCCAAAACTCTTGATCTTTCCACTACAGTCAAAGAAAAACATGAAGAAAAGGAAAAAAGGAAGAGAAACTAGGGGAGAAGGAAGTGGAGGAAAAAGACGATAATGTCAGAGAAATAATCTATATCACATGGCTACAAGTTTGCTAGGTATTAATACTCATTTAAAATATAGTCTAGTGGAAAATAAATTGAGTTTGAAACAATGACTTACCAAAGAACTTTAGGTACCCAAGAAATTAAGTTGGGAACTTTATATGTACATAACACTTTGGATATTTTAAAGTACTTTTATATCCATTTTATCACTTTAAAAGTCTCTGAATAAAACTCCCAGGAAATTAAATAACATTCATGCCAAAAAGACAAAAAGTCTTCACAAAACTCAAGAAAAATTTCATTCACCTGAATATTTTGGGAGTTTGTGTATATTGGAGAGAAAGGTGTACTTATTAAAATTACTCAATAATTCAAGCTTAATCAAAGAACATGACTGACTTTAACTCCTGATGTTTACTAATAATGTTTTCAAAGTATCCATTCTAAAAAAATCCTTCTATTCACCTGTCTTAAGTTATACAGTATATAAAGCTCTAATCTTTAACGATTTGGGATCTTACAGTAGGACCTACATGAAGGTCATCACTGTCAATGTCCTACGTACAGAGAAAGGAAAGTCAGTTGCATGTATATTGAAAAGACAAGATAAAATCTAGAAGTCAGATATTTTTTAAAGCTAAACAACTGATATGTTAGTTTCTCTTTTTAGAAAATACTAAGAAAACATATTAAAGTTAAGTAATGGCTTTGGGAAAGTTTTAGAGTAAAGTTGTCATTAACCTTATGTTATCTTACATTTCCCTACTTTTCTTAACCTCAGAAAAGAAATGCAATCCAAAGAACTTTTATGTGATAAATACTTTTACAGTTATTTTTGCAAAGAACTCAAAAAGTACACTGCTTTCTACAGACTGATCATCTCTTACATGGATAGTTTCTAAACTTCCAAATTTAAATAACAATTGTAGGTATAACAAATGATCACTTTATTCTAAGACAAGACAAATGTATCTTAAAATATGTCTCTGGTTTAAAATAAACATGTTTACAATTTATTCACCCATTTTATAGCAAACACTGATATTCTAAAAGTCTAAATTTTCTAAAGAAAATAAAAGAAATACTGTAATAATTAACTATTTTCTAAGAACACAGTGGGTAGGTCAAGCCTTCGGCCAGGAAACACCATATTGAGTCTTTTTGCTCTAACAGTGGAATACAAGTCACATAGTTTTGTTGTATAATTATTCACTAAGGCACACACAGAACAAAATATTCTTAGTGGATTTCACTGGATACAAACTGGCCTGAATTAGTAAAAGTCATATATTCCAGAATATTTTTAAAGATTTACTGTTCTATTATTTTCACATAACTCCAATCAATTAACTGTCCATAAAATGTTGCCAAGCAGATATCCAACTGAGGCTTCTTTAATGAATAAATAAGCCTTTGTTGGTAAATGTGGCGTCTAGAATGCTGATTAACGTCCACAGAAGTGTGTTGGTTCTTGGAGCAAGTATACAATAGCTAAGAGTGAGTTGTCAACCAGAAGACACACAGCTAGGTAAGAGTGCTAAAGAATATGCAGCATCTCTTTCTCAGGGAAGACAAGCATGTTGTTTCTTAGTTTGCAACACACCCTCTGCATGTTCTCTACTGCCTTTGTAGAAGCTCAGCAGGGAAGAAAAGAAACTGACTCTTTCTTTGAAGGCTCTTTCTTCTTTTTGATCGTGAAACAGATCAAGGCATGACCTACACCATTTCTGTTCACTCTGGTCTTAAGATAAGAAAATGGTATCTAAACTCAAAATCTGTCTACACTGAATACATTAATTTTGGAGTAAAGAAGGTCCAATGCTTTTTTACTGATTGATATTGTTTTCAATTTTTTTCTTTTTTTTTAAAGCTCAATTTGCTTATGTAGAGTATAGTCAATTCTGCATTCCCAATTCACTAGGCTTCTCAATTTTATCCACAGGCTTTGCTCAAATAGCACTTTTTCTCACTGTATCAAGCTCAGGCTGAATATACAGCAAGAAGCAGAATGAAGAAGGTTTAGATCTCAAATCCCATATCCCAGGCACCAGTTTTCAGCCTCTGAATCACAGAAAAACTTCGTTATGCTCGTTTGTAATTTCCAAGTATAGTACTTAGGATTCTGATGTTAAAATTCTTGTCCTTAGGTAGGTTAGCTACTCCTCTACTATAATATGTTTTATTTAGCTGTGAGTATCAACAAGGCTTCTTCATATTCATGTTAGTGAGAAGGAAATAACATTCTACCCAGAGATAACCTTACCAACTAGGCTTGATTCTAAGAACACTACTTCATCTATATATATTTGTCTGTTGGAAAATCTAAATGCAAAACCTGTATAAATAATATCAACTCCTTATTAAAAAGCTGCCCTTTTAAAGGAAGAAAATTTTTCTACAGGTTTTAAAATTAGCATTAAGTTTATATGGAGACCCAGAAAATACAGTTAGGAAAAGAACAAACTGGAAACAGCATTAAGTTAATTTTCTCTTCTTTGGTTAGCTTCTATTTGCCCTTATATATCATCTGTGTAAAGCTTGAATTGGAAATCTGGCCTTTGAAACATTCTTCCCTAATGGAATGGAAAAAAAAGAAACCAAAGACAATAACTCCTACAGCACAAATTTAGCATTTATGCAGTAGTACTGGGGACAACAAAGACAACAACAGTATTTTACATAGCAAGCAGTTCTTTTAGTACAGGTACAGTATTCACGATCAGCCTGTTTCATAATCTTTTTGTCATAAAGGAATTCTGCCTCTAATAAGATAGCCTTTTTGATGGAAATGCTAATAATATTTTAAATTTTAGCAAGGAATCGCACAGGAAGAGGCATAATAGTTCTTTGTGTTCGTTAAATTAGCCTTCATTTCAATGTGTCCAAAGAGTACTTTTATTCAGCTGAAGTTTTAGGAAAAGCTAAAGAATAATTCTTCAAAGAATTATGAATAATGCTCCCGTTAAGCCTCTAGCAAACTGAGTAAATTGCCAATGTGTATTTACCGGAAAGAAGAAAACTCTGGGATAACCAATTCCTTTTGGCAAGTGGTTTACTAAAGCTATGACCAAACATGATTGCTATATTAAATCAGAATTTTATTACATTATATAAAAGTAACTCAAAGTTCCCATAGGCTTCTGTTAGAAACCTATCCACTAAGCTGAATGCAGCCCTCTAAATGATAATGGTACCCACACTATCTGACTTTCTTCCCAGAAACCGTCCATCATCATTCAGTGAAACAGACATATTAATATACCTTTACATACTAAGAAACTCCCCCAAGACCTCTTAGCAGCATGAAACGCCAGGCAAACACAAGAAAAATGTCTGCAAAGACCTACTTCTTCTTTTTTTTTTTTTTTTGGTGAGGAAGATTAGCCCTGAGCTAACATCTGTTGCCAATCCTCCTCATTTTGCTGAGGAAGATTGGCCCTGGGCTAACATCCATGCCCATCTTCCTCTACTTTATATGTGGGATGCCTGTCACAGCATGGCTTGATGAGCAGTGAGTAGGTCCACACCTGGGATCCAAACCTGCAAACCCCAGGCCACCGAAGAGGAGTGTGTGAACTTAACCACTAATACACTGGGCCAGCCCCTGACATACTTATTTCTAACGACTTGATAACAAGAGATAACATTGTTCCCAACCTTCTCCACTTACCCAGGAGTTTTGCGATGATATAAAGGGCTTGTCCCCAAAGAAACAGTTTTCCATCACGGCCACAGTTGCTAGGAAATCGCTTCTGACTACCAGGGTTTCTTTTTCAGATTCTACAAAATCAGCTGGCACATAGTAGTGCTTTGGTACAACAGGATAACCTATGGAGTTTAAAAATAAATATTTAAAATATAACGAATCAGTGTCCTTCCCAAATTTTCTCTTCAAGAAATTGCAATAACTAGAAGGGAGAGAGAAAGGTTGTAGAGGAGGTAACAGATTTGATAGACTACAGAAAATTGGATATTTTGGCTCCTTTCAGAAATTGCAAGTGCAAAATGCGGAAAAAGCTTCTTGACTTTAAAACACTAATTTGACAGCATATGTTACGCTTTAGCCAACAATGTTAACATATCTCCTTTAACAACATTTAATTTTAACACCTTTAAATGAACCAACAAATATACAGTACGCAAATATTTAGAGCCATTGAAGAAGCTATTTTTAATAGGATTAGTCTATGGAAGTTTTACAAATGAGATACTGTATAATCTTAAATGAAGAATTATAACCCTGAGCCATTGCTTAGAGGGAAGAAATCCTCATTTTAATCATTAAACCCATTATCTACCATTCAATATCACTGAAGAGAAAAAATCCATCATACCCTGTGAGCAAACTGTTTAAAAATATTCCTTGGTGAAACTAAAAATTATTATTTAAAGACTAGAATCTCTGTGGATGATGTAAAGGGGGAAAAAAACCCAATTCCAGTAGAGTGCTACAGAAGACTTTTTGCAATATCAGCCCATAGTAAACTTAATTTCCCTCATTTCCCTAAAATTTGCTTCCTTCTTCATGCATCAATCAATCACGATGTTTGTGTCTAAAACTAGTAAAAAGGTCTATGATTCACAGGGAATAGTTTGAACACCACTCTCTGAATGTGATGAAGCCTAAAGTGTGGTACACTAAACCACCACCTCAAGGCATCAATGATTTACCACTGAGTACTAAAAGATCTCATTCGAGGGATTTTAAATATCATATGCATTACCACACGCATTACATTATTTCTCACATTGCACAAGTAATTATTTGGAGCATAAAGACATAAATAAATTAATTAATTTTTATTTCAAATTCAATGTTTATCCATAAACATTTCACTACTTTAACATTACAAGTATTTTAAAGGGTGAGTACATACTGTGAAGTATTTAGGGTACTTGTGGAAAACCCTAAAGAATATCACAAACTTCATGTGAGATAGGAACAGGGCTCAGTGCTGTAACCGCCAGTTCATGCATTGTGCCCATAAGCCATCCATTTTCACCAACAAATCGTATATACATATTTGTTTTTGTGAGGAAGATCGGCCCTGAGCTAACATCTGCCAATCCTCCTCTTTTTCTTGCTGAGGAAGACTGGCCCTGGGCTACCATCCGTGCCCATCTTCCTCCACTTTATATGGGACACTGCCACAGCATGGCTTGACAAGCAGTGTGTCGGTGCACGCCTGGGATCCGAACCGGTGAGCCTCCGGCCGCTGCAGTGGAGCGCGCACACTTAACCGCTTGCGCCGCTGGGCCAGCCCCAACAAATCATAATTTTTAACTTCCAGATAAATATGTTTTCAAAGATGTTCACTTATGAGAACATATTCTCATTTTATTAATACTTCCAAACCCCAAAGATATTTGGAACTTCTCCTTTGGAATTCCTTTGATAACTAGTTTTCTAGTCATACAGAAAAATCAGTTATGTTCTTTTATGGGCCCTGACAGTGTTTAACTGCAACCAACATACTACTCATAAGATGGGGCCTTTTGACCATTTCTAAAATATTAAACCCATCCTCAAAGGATGACATTTTAGCATCACAGCAGACATTCAAAATAACATGCTAAAAGCCCTAGAAGCAACTCCAAAGAGGAGGCCAGAATGTTCTTGACAATGGTAGTACCTTTAGGCTAGGACAGAGCCTTTAGCTGGCCCTCTGGAGGGGGCAGCAGTCACCTGAACATACCATTTCTGGTGACCTGAATACAAATCAGTCATTTTATATTATTGCCACACTACACAGAGTGGAGTTACACAGTAGATAACAGATGAAGAACCCGGGCCTATCCAGTGAACTATTTTCCAATTACTACAGCCATGACGACCTAAATTCGTCTCCATCCTTGTATTGCCTAATGAACTCCTTTTATAAAAACAAATTTATTATAGCAAATTAATAAATTATTCTTTCTAATTCATTCAAGATCTCATTCATTTTTTTCAATTTAAATAAACTGTTCTGTTTAAAAAGCAATCATTTACGCTTTTCAAAGGAATGTGAAGGAAATATCAGGAGGAAGAATTTCTTGAAAAACAAGCCAACTATACCGTCTGTGGTCTGATGAAGCACTGGAGTCAGAAGGTCCTGATATTCCTTTACTTGGTTGGGATTTTGCCTCTAAAAACTCCTAAAACGTAAAATATAAAATCCAACAGCATCTGAGCTCAATAAGCACCACAGAAATTTTACCTTAGGAAAATCTATTAGCCCAGTTATAATTATTTTGGTAATTTCTACATAAATGATAAAAATAAAATTGAAAAAGGTAATGCAAACGTGCGTGATATTTTTTCAGGAAATTGATTTTAGAAGGTCATGTTAGCATTTAGAATCGAAAACAGAATTTTAATTGAAATATCTCTATTTATATGTGTAAATATTATAGATATTCACAATGTTACGAATTATGGTATTCGTGATTTCTATTCATAAAAAAACTTCTTTGCAAATATGAAAATATGTTTGCATCATTTTTTAAATAAAGTATTTCTTTAATTCTTTAAATTCTTTTACAGAAAATGATTTAATATTCACTCAGAAAGCAGAAGAGTAGCGTACAAAAATGCAGAGCAGTTAACATCACTGTGTGCAGTCTATTTTGCTAGCTGAAAGGAGTCATATTTCATTTTTCTCTTCTTTAAACCCCTTATATCCTATAGCTTAAATTTCAGGAGGAAAGCTCACTTACCATCAATCATCATGTAAAGGAAAAATATGGGAAATTCACACTCAATGCCATCAAATAGCTAAAACAAAAATAAAATATTAAAAATTTCACTAAATTAATTAGAAAATTATATTAATTAGAATAATTATAGTTAGGATGTACATAAAAGATTCATTTATAGTAATAACAAAATTGGACTGATTTATAAGTAGTTTCATTGTTCTTTTTTAAAAATTTTTCTCAGAACTCTTATTATTCAAACGCTCATTCATTTAATCCATCACACACAGTAGTCATTCATTCAATAAGCATTTGCTAAGTACTCAGCAATGCCTGGCACCAACTAGACAGAGGGCTGTGAAGACAAAAAGACAGAGAAGCTGCCCTCAAGAGCTCACAGCCTAGGGGAGAGGCAGGCACGTAAACGAACAACTGTAGCACCCGATGAAATCTACATACGTGATATACCAGAAACACAGGGAATGAAAGACCCAAGTCTGCCTAGGGGGTCAGGGAAGGGTGTATAGGAAAAGAGATGCTTCAGCTAATGCTTGATGGATTTCTCCAGGGAGATGAGCTAAGGGAACTCCACACAGAGAAACAAAAGTATAAACTACAGATGCATGGAAGCACAAAGTTTCTTAAAGAAACTACCACCAATTCAGTATTTCTGGAACAAGCAAGGAAGAAATAGTGAAAGCTGAAGCCCAACAGGTGGGCCAGGCCAGCCAGATCAAGAAGAGCCTGGCAGGTCATGCTAAGAGACTAAGACTTTGATCTGGAGGCGACACAGAACCACTGTTGAATACTGAGCAGGATCAGATTTATTCATTAGATTTACTTGCTAGATGGACAGCAGGCAGTGTTGAAGAGAGTTTTAGGGCAAGAAATGAGACCAATTGGAAGGCTGCTGGGAATAATCCAAAGAGAAAAGACGATAGCCTAAACCAAGGTTTTTCCACTTCAGCATTTATTGACATTTTGGGCAAAATAATTCTTGGTTGTAGGGGCTATCCTGTGCATTGCAGGATGTTGGTAGAATCCCTGGCCTCTACCTCCAGATGCCAGTAGCACCCACCAAGTGGTGACAATGAAAAAATGTCTGCAGATATTGTCAAAGGCCCCCGGGAGAGCAAAACTGTTCTTTGTTATGAACCACTAGCCTAAACCAAGGAGTTAATAGAGAGGAAGGTTAAATCTGTCAGCCTTGGTGAGTGACAACGAGGGGTGAGTGAGAATGAAGTGCCTAGGATGACTCTCAGGTTTGCGACCTGGGCAGAAGAGCGGGAGACGCACATAAGCAGACTGCAGGGCATCCAAGGGAGGACGTCCAGAAGGCAGGTGGATACATGGTAGGGCACTCCTGGGGAGAAGTATGAGTTAGGGACAGAGACACTAAAGTTAACAGTGATAGCTATGATTGCATGAATAGCAGAAGAGTAAGGATGGAACCCAGGAGAAGAGTAATATTTAAGAGGTGGAAGAAGAGGAACCTGCAGAGGAGACTAACAAAGACAGTGAGAGAAGTAAGCAGAGTCAGGAAGAGAATGGGGTCACAGAAAACGTTCCAAGTAAGAGAACTCAGTTAAGACACCCAAATGCCAAGGAAATAAGTGAAATAAGGCCAGAAAAGCATCCACTATGACCCAGTGACCTAAACTGACTGAAGCCAGCACAGCTACCGGAAGTACTGGGAAGAGGAGCAGGGTTATAAGGTGAAGGAGTGAGTAGAGGCAAACGAGGTACTACACCTAGAATGGACCATGCTTTTCAGAAGTGTAGCCACAAAGAGAGAGGCGATGGGAGGCAGACAGGGGTGAGTGGTGAGGGAGAGTTTTTGCTTGTTTTTTTAATGATGAACTTCATTGTGTTTATGTGAAGAAAAAGAAGCTGATTTGAGTTGGGGAAGCAAAACAGCAGGAAGGAAGAAGTAGGGAAGATGAGGAGACAAAAAGAAAGAGATAAAAACAGACACCTATCTATCAGGGAAGAAGACAAATGATACACCAAGAATCCTAGGAACTAAAAGAGAACAGGATGAGGTGTACATATGGAGGGTTAGCCTTAGAATGAAGAACAGACAGCAACTTCTGGGAGACAAGAGAGATGGAGGTAAGTATGGATGAAGGATAGATGCAGTGGAGGAGGCCAAACAGAAATGTAAGGCTAACAAGTAGAAAGTGAGAAGTCAAGTCTGGGAACTTGAGTACAAATGGAAAAAATTTTGAGAAGCTTATAAGAGGAGTCCCTGGCAGGGTCACATAGCAGAACTAACAAGCAGTGAAAGCAATGATGAGAACTGAACCAAGATGGATGTCCTAAATCCGGGGTGGCATCTATCCACACTGCTGTGGCCTTTCTCAGTGGTGCTCAGCAATAGGTGGGAAATAGAGAGAGCCTGCTGGACTGATCCAAACTTGAAAGTATGCAGGGTGGTAGTTACAGGGGGTCCAGTTCAAATGTAAGTGCTGTAAATCAGCACAGGAAAGGTATTAAATAGAAAAGAAACATCTCAAGGTGTTTAAGAGATAAACGGATCTTTTGGCTTAATCTAACAGACTGCTGTAAGGTTTCAAAGATGTACACAATACAATGGCTCCTAATGCTCCCAAATGATAGTCAGTTGTGAAATTAAATAAAATGATAAATAGTGTGTCTCGCTGTTCTGCAAAACTAAATGTATACTAAATTTTAAAAGAGTATTTAATTGTCAAACAAATTACAAGGTACCATGCTGCCTGGACATTTTTTATATACAGATTCATGGGATTTTCCCTATCTTCAGTGAATGAGTCAAAATTATGACAATGCTTACAAAAGTAATTTTCAATCTACCCCACTAATTGTATTCAGCAATGTGGAGGCACGCTTACCTTTTTGGGGGGTGTTATAGTTTTCTGGACAGCTTAAAAACACCTAGTATAAATCTAGATATAGTGGTACATATGTATATTTGAAATAGAAAATATTTTAAAACTAATTATTTAGAGGACTATATTTCAAAGGGAAGTGTCTAAGTGAAACAAAAAAAAAAAGAGCATTTGCTTAACAGATTGAAAATTGGATCACAAATAGATATTTTCTATTACATGAGACAAATGGTATGAAACAGGCAGGCAGAGTTCTGAAAGTGTGAAAGAAGAATTATTCACCCGATGAATCAATATGGCTCCATATGAGCAAATGGGCTTCACTGGTGGTAAGAGCTAACACTTATCAAGTGCTTACGATGTGCGAAGCACCGATCTAAGCATTTTTATATATACTAACTCATTTAATCCTCACAAGAACCTCAATAATAGGACCAATAATAGTAGGTACTATTATATTACCAATGAAGAATATTAACACAGAGAGGTTAATTAACATGCCCAAGGCCAGACAGCTAGTAAGTAGCAGAGCCAGAAGTCAAACCCAAGAAGTCTGACTCCTCAATCGGTGCTTTTGACCACTCTGTTATGCCCTGATATGGAATAGTTTTTGATACCTTCATTTCAGCTGGTTTGTAGCAGCGTATGTTGGGATCTTCCAGTGATGTTCTATATCCATCTCTCAAGAAACGTTTAAATCCATATTTTCCTTTTAATTTTCTAACCACTTTATCAAGTGTCTGGCTAAACAGAACTTCATCATCCAGGGCAAATGCAGGATAAGTGATGCAGGGGAGCAGGGCAGCATCTGTGTTCTGGCAGCAATAAAAAAAAAGAAGGGACTGTAAGTGCCTGCAGTGATATGATCAACACAGCCCAAGGAGAATCATGGAGATGAAAAGCCGATAAAAATAAGTCAATAAATAAGGAATAGATAATAAAAGGTAAGTAAATAAGAAATAAGTCAATAAATAAGTCAATAAAAGTCTTTAACTGACAGTGAGATTGCTGTGCTACAAGGGACACACAGACGCTTATATGGTATGGTTTAGTGAAGCTTACAGAGGAGATAAAACTTTATTCACCAATAAGGAGTATTTTCAAGGTTCAACACTGGACTCAAACTTTAAGATATTAATTAAGGCAGTGTGTAAAAATTTAACACCAATAACTAATCATTAAAACTTAGTTTCTCATAACAATTTTTTGGTATCAGTGAAAAACACAAAACAATCTA
The DNA here is from genome assembly GCF_020826845.1 of Diceros bicornis minor. NCBI lineage: Eukaryota > Metazoa > Chordata > Mammalia > Perissodactyla > Rhinocerotidae > Diceros > Diceros bicornis. Next base: position 429,948 of record NW_026691812.1, on the reverse strand, counting down.
AATGTCCAACAATTAGATAAGTAAATTAGCAGCCATTAAAGTTTATATTGTAGAAACATTTATTGATCTGGAAACATGTCCATTCATAGAACCAGATTATCAAATATTATGAACAATATTCTCCCAGTATTATAAAATGAAAAGTATATATGTATATAAAAATATATAAAAACATATAAACACAAATGTTGTCACCCTAAGATTATAACTGAGTGGTGGAATAACGAGTGGATATTATATTATTATTACTTGCTTATTTGTGGGTTTTGTTTTTCTTTGATCATAATCCTGCATTACTTCTATAAAACAGTTATTTTTAAATAATTAAATTATTCCATTTTGAGTGTTTTCTAAGAATAGAGCCATAAATAACCCCTATAAAAATCCGCAATTGCGTACTATAGGCATATAAAAGTTTATCAGCCAAAAAAAATTGTGACTCGAATGAGAGAAAAGAAGCATGAAAAATAATTTTATTCAAAAGGAATATAAATTATGAAAAATATTTTTCTAATATTCTGTGACAAAAAAATTCATTTTGGTATAATGTTGCTACTCCCTCCTGAAAAAATAAAAGGTCTACTTTTCTCCTGTTCTACAAAAGACTCGAAAGACAAAGCAGCTGTGTCCACAGCTCTGCTCACTTCCTGAACAAGACCTCCACAGACCAGGCAAGTGAGAGGCAACGTCTATTCTCTCTTCTCTTCTCTGCTGGCAACCTCTAACATTCTGGAACACATTCTTAGAAAAGTAAACAAAATTACATAACAATCATAAACGATAGCTCTTATTAATTTATTATAAAAATATCTCACATGAGATCTTGATTCTCTGGGTAAGAGTGAGCACAAAGTTTGCCTATTGCGATTGTGAGCATCGAGATCCACAAATATAACCGACCAAGAACAGCCCTGGAACAAGAAAGAGAAAAACATTTCCTAAATTAAGAAAAAACGACTTGTAGAACATTGGGCATTTTGACTGTAAGAAATTTCACAAAAACACTAACACTGGTTGCATTGAGAGTGGCATTACAGAAGATTTTAATTTTCTTTTTTTATACTTTCAGCACTTCCCAAATTTCTTGCAATAAACATTCATTTTATAATCATAAAAAATGTTATTTTTACATTTCCCTATTTCTCCTCAGTCTTCTTATAAATCAAAATGTATTGATTGTAAGATACCTAATCAATTAAGGATATTCATGTTAATAAAAATACAAATAGTTTACTCACATTTTTGACAAGGAATAAAACAAGAACCAATTTGAGTTCACAAAATCTGAATTGTACAGTCCTAATAAAGACTGTTGATTATATGATCAAACTAAGCAAATTTAGATACAATCTAGAATTATAGATATAAAAACTACTTGATTAAAATATAGAGACAGGAGAATCTCAAATAATAAAAATGCAAATAAAAGCTAATATTCACTGTGTGTCAGGCACTGTGCTTTATGCTTCACATGGATTATCTCATTTAATCCCCATATATAGAGGATTATTATCCCCATTTTACTGAAAAAGATGCTAAATCTTAGTTTAACAGAGCACGGGTTCAAAATCAAGTCTCTAACACAGAAGCCCACACCTTAACGACTAAGTTATACAATTTCCCACAATAAAAAATATCTTTCAAGTAAGAGCCAAAAAACTTGAACAAAAAGACAGGTGTAACAAAAAATGTCAATTGGTCTGCTAACCAAGTTAAAAAAAATTTAATATTTAGCCATTAGTGCTTTCCATATTTACGAGCATAGCCATAAGTAAACATAGCTTTGTTCTTTTACTGGGGAGCTAAACATTTTGAAAACAGAGAATGAAACTGGAATACAAATACAGCTTCCATTATAAGAGAATACTCAGAAAAACACATGGGGAAGGGAAGAAGAGAACTATCATTCCAATTCTCACCAACTTCAAAGACGCATTCACTCTGAAACTAAAATACCTCAAATCAATCACCTAGACTGAAACTCAACGTCTAGTGGTACTAGGCCCTACCTCCAAATATCAGACTCACTATATGTACATTTTTCCTGTTAACCCATGTACATACATGAGTATTAGCTCATAAAATAGAATGATTTCTCAGGCCGGCCCGGTGGTGCAAGTGGTTAAGCGCGCACGCTCCGCTGCGGCAGCCTGGGGTTCGTCGGTTCGGATCCTGGGCGCACACCAACACACCGCTTGGCAAGCCATGTTGTGGCGGCGTCCCATATAAAGTGGAGGAAGACGGGCACAGATGTTAACCCAGGGCCAGTCTTCCTCAGCAAAAAAAGAGGAGGATTGGCAGATGTTAGCACAGGGCTGATCTTCCTCACCAAAAAAAAAAAAAAATAGAATGATTTCTCATTCATAATATCATTTCTTAAATCTGTTTTAACTCTGACGAGTAAATTAATAAATGAAGAAGAAATGAGTGAGGCTGTCATTCTACAACCAGATTAACGCTAAACTGTCCTTTCTATTATTTGAAATTCCCTAGTTTTCATACCCACTGACAAAATTGAATTCAACAAAGCTTCATGCGGTATCTGCCACTGTCAGAGTGATGTGTTCTCTGCTTTGAGGAAAACAAGATAGAACTTGACCTCTGCTCTCAAGGAGCTGACCCAGGTGATATTCAGTCCTAACCAGATGAATATTAAACAAAACAAAAAGACTGCACATGGCAGGCAATACATGACGATGTACCAAGATATGGGCCTATGTACCAAGTGAGTGGCTTAGATGAGAGAATAATAATGATAATAAATCTCTAAAGGTAACATAAAAAAACAAAATAGGGAACCTGGGATACTTCATGGAGAAGGCAAAGACCAAAGCTAGGATCTGAATTTTTGTGGGAAGGGGAGCAGGCAGGGTAGTTAGAACAAACAGCAGAGAAATGAATAGGTATGAGATGTTGGGAGCCTGTGAATACACAAAATAACAGGACTTATAATTTATCTTTAGGCTCATAATTAATAAAGTTAATTGCATGCCAAATCAGTCTGCCTTGAACTGAATTTTTAAAAGATAAAATCTAACTAGTGTAATTTATAAATAATGAAGTGAAATAGCAAATTTGGCAATTCTTGCCATTATCTGATTAATATAAACAAGCCAATTTCTATTTTCTGGCCACGAATAAATGGTTTATTTATCTAAATTCATCAAAGTATTTGTTCAGGTTTCTTCCTCTGCCAGCCTCTAAGAAATATGCACAAAGGGAAAAATAATTTCATAATATTACTGGATTTTAACAGTGAGAGCAAATGCTAGTTAACTATATTGTGTGGCTGTCCTCTTAAAAAATATACCATGCTTAGGCATAGGGCCAAGATTCACAGGAAGATAAAATTCACCATAAAATTCACCTAAGACCATGGGCACCTATTCCTCTTCAGAAGCAAATTTTTAAGAAAGTCATCAAGGAGACCCTACTTATGGAATTAATTATCACCAACTTTAAATCATCAGACACATTAATTTTATGCCTGCAAATTTCAAAGGAAGTTTGATATGTCTGCATTGCTTTGAATGCTCTGCATAACATGAGCAATTTCTCTAGTCATTACCTTTTAGATTCTGGCCTCAGCTCATTTGTCAGTATTGTGATTTCTCCAATCAAAACCAGGAATATGAAAGGATGTTTTATATGTATATGTCACTCCAAAGTATCTGATTAACACTGTATATTTTATTTTCATCTTCCATTTCCTGAAATTATCACAACTCTACCATCATATCCTGACTCCATCTACAGAGCATATTTTAAGACTGATAGCTCAAACTGTATTCCCAAACTGAGTTTCTATGACTACTTTCTAGTAAATACACTAGAAGATGATTCAACCTAACCACTGTCATGGGGACTTGAGTTCCAATGGTGGGGAAGAGCTGCACTGAACCATCTACCTCAGACTCCATGACTGCAACAAACACTTTTGAGATGGTACCTAAAGCCAAGGGTGACATCTATGACCATAAGACACTGCTGATCTCTTTAGTCTCAATTCAAAGGGAAATGATTTGAAGGATTGTCTGGGCCTTTCTTTACCCCATCAATCACTTCTCTGAACCTGAGCTAATAGGCTTGCTGCCACATAGCATCAAAGCATAAAACAAGATGAACCCACTCAGTGTATCTACTACACATGATTTCTGTTCTTCTGAATGCAAAATCATACCACAGAACTACCATCAGGAGACTTTCTTCCCTAGTTCAGCATTAAGCTGTTCTTGAGCTCCGTGGCAGAGCCTGGAGAGCAGGATTCTTACAGAAAGGATATTTACTGATGGGAATTACCCCTCTGCATCATGGCTGTGGTGGCAATGGGCATGTAAATAGTCAACTTTTACTTACTGGCCCAACAGTAGCTTCCAGCAGCCCCTCTCACAAGCCATGCTTCTCTTTTCTACAGAAGATTCTACTCACATGCGTTAAAAGAACTTTCCAACTACAGAGCGAGGTGAACCTGAGTAGTAATTCTTAGGGTTTCAGAAAGGGGAGAGCTGAGACTCAGACCCAGGAACCACAAAACTGTTGCTTAGCATGTCTATGACATTTGCTGAGTGTGAATTATAATTTATTTAAAAATTATTATTTAAATAGTGTCAAATATCACTTAAATATTATATATGTCACTATATTTATAGAGAACATATTTGAAAGTATGATGAAATATGTGATTCTCATATTGATGAGTATGTTTCTAAATGCTCCAAATTAGCCTTTATTATAAACTTATCACTAAAGACATTAGGCCATTTTATCACATTTTCTTCTTAGATATTTTCTGCCAAAGAAAAATAACTTGCTTTCACAGGGAAGATTTAAATGATAAGGTTTTTTCCTTGAATAATAAGACAAGTCTGACATTTTAAAAAAAAGAAGAAAGGAAGTGTAAGAACACATAATAACCATTATCAAAGCTAAAAGCTTATTCCACCCAACAATTTTCCATAAAAATAAAAATTAACATTTATTTTATCTCATACACTGAAGCACAAAAAGGGCAAAAGGCAAGCCTTTCACGCTGTTTGCCAAGTGGATGTCTCATTCAGAAGTTCAACAATTAAGAAGAAAATAATGTGGTCAAAAGGTAAAAACTTCCAGTTATAAAATAAATAACTCATGGGGACGTGATATACAGCATGGTGACTACAGTTAACAATACTGTACCGCATATTTGAAAGTTGCTAGGAGAGTTGATCTTAAAAGTTCTCACCACAAGAAAAATAAATTTGTAACTACGTGTGGGTTTGGATGTTAACTAGACTTATTATGGTGATCATTTCATAATATATACAAATACTGAATCACTATGTTGTACACCTGAAACTAATATGTTGATTACACCTCAATAAAAAAATTAAATTTTTTAAAAAAGAAGAAAATGGCTTAAAAGTTTTCAAAAGCAAATGCACAGTTCTCACCTCTAAAGGTAGAAAGCATTCAAGATTTAAGATTTCCTGTACTAATAGTTGATATTCCAGATTCATTACCAAGTGGCTTTGGTTTAATTCCTGTTCTGCCTCTTTGTTGCATGACCAGTGAAAAGCCACCTCAACTCTGTGACCACTCATTTTGAGAGAAGGGCCCTTCCAGCTCCAAAGATCTAAGATTGTCTGAGTTGCGATCAATAGGTGTACTTTTTCAAAGCTCTAAATTAATTTAGTTAAAGACACATGATCAGGTCTTCTAAAACACTACATCAACAGTTTTTGGAAATAGCTGAGAATATTCATCTGATCTGAAATCCCTCAAATCTTGAGGAGGTTTCTATAGGTTTTCATTTGAATAAAAACATTTCTTTGTTACATCAGTTCTTTTCCCAGCCACTGACTTCTAATTAGACCACAGCCCATTGAAGGACATGGAGCAATATGATAAAATGATTAAACACTGAAAAGATCATATGCACTCTTAAATGTGCTACTATTTAGCAGGTATATTTTTAACTTTGCTGTAGAGGTGGGAATTTTAACATTAACAAAGTCAGGTTTCTGTAATTCTCCACATCAGAAACAAAAATGAAAGGGAATTGGTAAAACTAGGATACTGTTTGATATTATCCAAAAAAAAGGAACATGGAGAGCTCCACTTGCAACATGTGACATCTATGTGGCTAAAGGAATAAGACATTATTTGTCTATATTTCCATCCAAAATACTCAACGAATAGTCAACTCGGCAAACATTTGGCACACAGCTCTGCTGGGAATGGACATGAGCTAACCAAGGTCAATATTAACTCTGCTTAGAGCAGTCGTTCTCATCCTTGGCTGAACATTACAATTCCTGGGCAGTTGGAAACATCTCAAGGCCAAGGTCTCCCCCTAGACCAATTAAATCAGAATCTCCAGGGGTAGAGCCCAGCAATCAGTATTGCAAATAATTCCACTGTGCAGCCAAGACTGAGACATTATGGCTGAGGAACAATTCTAGCAGTATATTTATAACTCAGAATCAGAAAGTATAGTAGAGCAATTCAGTGCTTTTAGAGTTATGGCTAAGAGATCTATGAAAGCTTCCTGGGAAAAGTAGGCTGAAGACAGAGCCCTGAAACATGGGTAGTTAGGAAAGGTAGCATGTATACGTGTGGGCTTCTATGTAGGTGGAGGCATATATGTAGTATATATACCAGACACATAAGCAACATACACTAAGACTCAGGGACATCAAAGGAGATGGCACGATTGCAAAAAAGAGCTGACCAATACCTTATAATGTCCAACCTAGACACAAAACTCCATTCAGCACACTACTTGGTATGCCATGGAAGGCAGAAGAGCAAGACCTGTATCTTTCCAGACTGCTGCTGTAACACTATTGATTTAGTCCATGACTCCTCTAAGTCTCCTTGAAATACTCTCTAGAAGCTTTTCAGTCCAATCTCTTCATTTCCGTTCTTTAACATTACCAGTACTTCATTAACAATAACAAGAGATAATATTTATTGAGGGTTTAATCTTTGCCAAGCACTATACTAAGCTTTTTATTTGCATGAAAACCTTCTGAGTTAGGTCCTAGTATCATTATCTCTATTTTTTTAGTTGAGGAAGCCGAGACAGGTAAACAACTAGCCAATGTCACAGAACTCACTAGTGGGAGTACAGAGCGTACAGTGAGTCTCCTGACTCCAAATACAATGCCATTCTTTTTTTTTTAATTGAGGTATAATTGACGTATAACATTATATTAGATTCAGGTGTACAACATAATGACTCAATATTTGTATATACTGCAATATGATCACCACAATAAGTCTAGTTAACATCCATCACCGTACATAGTTACAAAAATTTTCTTTCTTGTGAAGAGAACTTTTAAGATCTACTCTTAGCAATTTTCGAATATGCAATACAGTATTATTAACTATAGTCACCATGATACACATTACATCCCCATGACTTATGTTATAACTGGAAGTTTGTGCCTTTTGACCCCCTTCTCCTATTTCACCCACCCTCCACCCCCGACCTCTGGCATCCACCAATCTGTTCTCTGTATATATGTGCTTGGTGTTTTGTTGTTTTAGATTCCACATATAAGTGAGATCATATGCTATTTGTCTTTCTCTGTCTGACTTATTTCACTTAGCATAACGCCCTCAAGGTTCATCTATGTTGTCACAAATGTCAAGATTTCATTCTTTTTCATAGCTAAATAATGTTCCATTGTATAGTCATGCATCACTTGATGATGGGGATATGTTCTGAGAAATGTGCTTTTAGGCACACTGTATGCTGTTCATCATTGTGTGACTATCACAGAGTGTACTTACACAAACCTAGATTGTATAGCCTACTACACACCTATGCTACATGGTACTAATCTTATGGGACCACCATCATATATGCAGTCCATTGTTGACCAAAACATCGCAATGCGCCACATGATTGTATATATATTTACCACATTTTCTTTATCCATTCATCCATCGATGGACACTTAGGTTGTTTCCATATCTTGGCCATCGTAAATAATGCTACAATGCCATACCTTTATGCCATGTTTATGCCTTTATACCTTTATGCCATACTCCTTCCTTCCTTCCCACCTACCTATCTATCTAATATACCTATATACATACACAAACACAAACACAGACATACACACACACATATACACACACAAATTCATACATACACACGTACACACTAATTTAAATGAATGTACTGAGAGTGAGGCAAGGGTGAAAAGGAAATGAGAAGTACTGAAGGATACATGTGGGACTTCCATGAGTATGTTGACTCTTCCAGTGAGAAAGAAATGTTGACATAAGCCAAGAGATCAGTGCCAGAGGCACCAAGAATCTCCAGGAGAGGCATAATATTAATAATCATGATTTCGATAGGCTCACACCCCTCAAACCCCCATGAGCTCTGATCTCTCCATTTCTCCAGCCAGAGGTCTTGAGAGTGGAGGAAGAGTGTGGGAAGTGGGCGATTTAGTCTTGGGCACCCAAAATAAGGTGCTGCTCCCCTCTTCCCAATCCGTTCATGTCTATGTTCATTCTTCATTCTTCATGTCCTGGATGTAAGCAGAGTCCATCCTCCAAGAGGAAGTTAGAGTGAGAACAGAAGTGAGTTTGTGGATGTAGGGAGTGAAAGAGAGGCAGTTGTACTATAACACTTCAACTTAAAACTTTCTTAAATTCAAGACTTCGGGTACATAGTATTACAATTGCCATAACAAAAACCATGTTACCTTTTGCATATCTGCATAACTTTCTAAAATGTATTTTTACTGACTCGGCATTTTAATTGGTTGTTGTTTTTAGTGCCATCAAGTCCGTTCCGACCCCTAGTGACCCTGTGTACCAAAGAGCAGAACCCCGCCTGGTCTTTTTGCTCCATCCTCTCACCTTCTGGTGCTGTATCAGATAATGCTCCAATGCTATTCATAGGGTTTTCATGGCCAATTTTTTCAGAAATGTGTGGTCATGTCCTTCTTCCTAGTCTGCCTTGGTCTGGAAGCTTCCCTGAAACCTGTCCACCACGGGTGACCCTGCTGGTATTTGACATACCAGTGGCATAGCTTTCAGCATCACAGCAACACATGGCTGCCACAGTATAACAACCAACAGATGGGTGGTGAGGTTCCCTGACCAGGAAACGAACTCAGACCACAGCAACGAGAGTGCTGAATCTTAACCACTAGACCACCAAGCATTTTAATAACTTAAGGTTAATTATAATATCAGCTGGAAACCGCCTTTGCCCTCCCATCTTAAGAATCTTTACAAAAATTGCTAAAGACAATTAGCCTAGTTCTTGATCCAGAGTAATAACCTGTATTCCTACATTTTATTCCCTTTCATTGACAACTCAATCCACGGTCACTTGATTGGGTGCAGAAACTTGTTAAAGATCTTGTTTTAAGAAAATTTAAGGCAACCCTTAGGATTTCTCTTTTATCCCGAAGAAAATGAGATTTAGACATATAATTACAGCCAGTTGAGGGTTAAGCTAGGATTAAAATTTCCAATTCTTTGGCTGCACATATTACACAAATTCCCCTCTACATAAGATTTACATTAAGTTGAAACCAACATGAGAACTAATATGGAAAATATATGATATATAAGGCTAGGAATATTTAAAACTGTGAAAGCTCAACAAGAGACCTGAGGAAAAAGCTAGGGAACAAAGACAATGAGAATTCTTTATGAAGAGATTTTTTTTTTTTTCTAATTAAGCAATGTTTTTTAGTTAGAAAACTAAAATTTAACCGGCAAATCATATTCAAAGGAAAGTCTGTTCAACCATGGTCTGCCACATAAATTTCAGACATTCTCTGATCATAAGGAACAACTTGGTTAATGAATGGCCAAATTAATTAAAAACATAATTCAAATAAACAATCACAGTTTATTGTTACTATTGCTGTTTTTTTTACCTGGTTGCCAAAGAGGTTGAATCCATTAATTGCTTCTAGAGCTGCTTTTGCTAAGCCAACAGAGCTAAAAGAGAAAAGGAAATACTTTATAACTCTAATATATCTGGCTACAAAATAAGAACCATTATCTGATGAATATTCACAAGTAAGTTTCTTTATTAAAACTTAGAACAACTTCTGTAGGAAGAATAATGTCTAAGAGATCGCAGTCTGACATTTCACTATTTTAATTTCTCTTTTTTATAGTTAGTGATCTTCTGGGAAAAATATTTCTAAGTTCACCTTGATCTAGGCAAATGGTCATACTATTGATGGGAGTAGTTTTAATTCCAGTATCATTTATATTCACTAACTCAAGAAAAAAAAAGATGAACTTTAGAGGAAGGTATATTATAATATGTGCACAGTAATAACAAGGTTGCGCATCATTAGCTCAGATCAATGTAAAAGAGCTTTTCTGATATCAACTCTGAGCCTTAAAAAAAGTTCTTGCACATCATACACTTACCACGGAGTGGGGTTTAATATACCCATTCAAATACTCTTTGCTTAGAGTCCAATAAAATAGGCATTACTTTATGCTCACAAAACAACTGATCATCATACCTCTCATTTTTTGCTATATTGTTCTGTTTATAATAAAATACGTACTCCTTTGCCCTCTCAAATGCCACATACAATAGTGCTGGAAAATGGGAAGACAAATTTCATTAAAAATATGACTGTCATCTTATAAATAACATTTAAATATTTTAGATCTAATATCCAGTTTATTTTACTTATTGCATTTTTTCTGTTTTTATTAAAAGCAAATGCATATGCTATTAATATCATTTAAAATTAATGATCAGTCATCATTTCAGCATTTCTCTAAAGGAGTGATTATCAAAGTGTGGTCCCCAGAGCAGTAGCATTATCTGGGAACTTGTTAGAAATGCCAATTCTCACTCCTCTCCAGGAGTGGGGCCCAACAATCAGTGTTAAAAAGCCCCCCAGGGGGTTAAATGCACTTTAAATTTGAGAACCACTGTTCTAAGCTATTCGAATCATCATTATCTACATTTTCAATGGGTTGTTTACATGAAATGTTCTCAAGTATGCATTACTTTTAATACAGGATAGTAAATAGGTGGGAAACCTTTTAAAATACATGGATGGGGAAGTGGAGTAGACATAAGTTTCCCTATTTCTCTCACTAAGTACAACAAAAAACCCTGGACATCACATAACAAAAATAAAAAGCCTCAGAAAGATGGAAAGGCAGACTGGCTAGGAGCCTTAGGATTCTAGGAACAACACTTGGTAAGTTCCCTGAGTTTCCTTTTTGCCTCCAATATACCAGACTTAGAGCTAAAGAAGCCAAAAACCAGGAAATGCCAGTAGGTGTATTAAAAAAAGCCCCAACAAAAGCCTGCTCTCTCTAGCTAAAGGACCAGGAAAAGGATAGCCTAGCAAAACACAATAGACAACAACCACTCAAAATTTAGACAGTTTAAAATTTAGAGAAGAACCACTCAAGAAAAGAAAACTGTGGCCCTACCCCCACTCACTCCTGTAAAGGCTAGTGGGGAACCTAGACTTCTACATTGAGTCTATAATAAGGAACTGCACCCAACCTGCAACCCTCTCAGCTGCCGTGTGGTGTCAGAGAAGTCCAAGAAGGAAGCCAAGACTTTCATTACCAATGAGTGTTAAGAAGTCTCCCCCCTCACACTTCAGCGTCAGTGGAGAACACACGGAAAGCCTAGACTTCCACACCTGCTTGCCAGTAATGAGGTGAACCTACCCTTCCTGCTGGGATGGCATCAGAGGAGGTCCAATGGAGAGTCAGTACTTTCACTAATGCCCAGCTGCAAAGAGGCCATATCCTCTCCCTGTTCCATAAGTAGAGGCCAACTGGGAATGAGTAATGAGGCACTCCTATCCTTCCTAGCCAAGGAGGTATCAGTGGAGGCCTACTGGGGAACTAGGCATCCCAACTGGACCCAGCAACAATGAAGAGTCTCCATCTTGGATATCAAAGAAAAACCTAGACTTACATTCCTACCCAGTAGTAATGAGGTGATGACCCTGCCCCCTTCCCCTGGCAGAGTGGTGCCAAAAAAATATAGCTAAAATAGAAAGTTAAAATAAGATTCAGGGTGTTACAACATAATACTCAAAATGTCCACATTTCAATCAAAAATCACTGATCATGTCTAGAACCAGACCCAGCCAAACTGAATGAAAAAGGACAATCAATAGATGCTAACACTGAGACGAAAGCAATGTTAAAATTATCTAACAAAGATTTTAAAACAGCCATAATAAAAATTCTTCAATGAGCAATTATAAATATGATTGAAACAAGTGAAAAGATAGAAAGCCTCAGCTAAGAAACAGAAAAGTGTAAACAAAGTTTTTACAAGTGAAAAATTACAATAATAAAAATTAAAAGCTCAGTGGACAGGATCAATGGCAGAATGGGGGAGAAAGGGGAAACAATAACCAAATTGGAAGATAAAACAATAGAAATTATCCAATCAGAACAAAAGAGAAAAAAATTGACTAGAAAAAAAAAACGAAGAGAGCTTCAGGGACCTTTGGGGCTATAACAAAAGATCTAACATTCATGTCATTGGACTCCCTCAAGGAGAGAAGAAAAAGGGCAGAGCTAAAAAAAAAAGTACTTGAAATAATGGCAGACAACTTCCCAATTTGCAAGAAACAAAAAGCTACAGATTCAAGCAGCGAGTGAAACTCAATCAGAATAAAATAAATATATCCATGCTAGGCACATCAAAACTTTTGAAAACTAAAGACAAAGAAAAAATCTTTAAAGTAGCCATGGACAACATTTTACCTATAGGGGAAAAACAACGGAATGACAATGAATTGCTTACCAAAAACCATGAAGGCTAAAAGGATGTGGCGCAAGTGTTTTCAAGCATTGAAACAGAAGAACTGTCAACCCAGAATCTTATACCAGTAAATATATCCTATTTGTTTATTTATTTACACAAGACATTCCCAGATGAAAGAAAAATAAGAAATCTGTCACCAGTAGATCTACCCTAAAAGTATGACTAAAGTAAATTCTCAAAACAAAATGATTGCAAGCAACCAACCAACCAATCAACCTTGGAACAATCAAAAAGGAAGAAAAAATATAGTAAGCAAAAATATGGGTACACACGATAGGCTTTTCTTCTCCTCTTGAGTTTTATAAATTATGTTTGACAATTACAGCAACAGTTGTAACACTGTGGGTTCTAAATGCATGTGGGAAAAATATTTATGATAACTATAATATAAATGGGGGAGCGTAACAAGACATAAATGGAGGTAAGACTTCTATATTTGCCTCCAGTGGGTGAAATAATGACCGCGGTACACTCAGTTTATATATATAATGTAATACCTAGAGCAATCGCTAAAAAGCTATACAAAAAGATACCTTCAAAATCATTACAGATAAATCAATACGCAATTCTAAAAAATGCTGAAGAACCCACAGGAAGGTAGGAAAAAGAAAACAGAGAAATGACAAGGCCTAGAACCTGAAGGAATAAAGTCCAAGCGAAAAATATGTGCCAGTTTAAAACATGTCTGCAAATTCTTTGACAGTCTTCCCATCAAGAGGTGGACTCTTATTCCCCTCACTAGAATATGGCCTGGTCTTACTGACTCTAACAAATAGAATGTGGTGGAAGTTATACTGCATGACCTCTAAAGCTAGGTCATAAAAGGCAATACAGCCCCCACCTGGCCCTCTCTTTTGTGACGCTGGACCTTGGAACCCAGCCACCATGTTGTGAGGAAGTCTATATGAAAAAACTTCATATAAGTCTTGTGGCAGACAGCTCCTGCCAAGGTTCCAGTCAACATTCCGATACCTGAGTGAGGAAGCCATCAAGCTGACTCCAACCCCACCCACAACTGACGGAAAATGCATAAAAGACCCTGAGCAGGAACCACCTAGCTTAGCCCAGCAACCCTCAGAACTATGAGAGTTAATACTAATAAAATATTGTTGTTGTTTTATGCCTCTAATTTGGGGGTAGTTTATTGGCAACAATAGGTAACCAGAAAAGAACCTAAGTCAGGTTCCTAATTCTATCACGTACCCAGAATAAGTAGGCCAATCATACTCAGCCTTGCATGCTCCAAATGGAAACCAAATAGTACCTGCATAAGAATTCTAGACTCCTGGAACCTAAGGGTTAGGAGAGCCCCTAGGGGTCATCTATTCTGACAGTTCATGCAAAAACATCCATCGTCAACTGGTGTTCTTGCTTAAGAATGTGTTCCTGATGTCCTAGGAGTTCCCTTATAGTCCCCAACGCACAAACATTTACATGCATTTAACTGAGTAATACCAGAAAACCTCCACTTACAGTGTGACGTACATGTGTTATGAAGACTGTTTGTAGTATTTTGAGAAGCGAGAATAAATAAATTATTCAAAAGGCAAATATCCAAAAGAAATACTGCACTGGAGGAGATACACGATGTAGCTAACTCAAGGTTTTGTCTTTAACAAGACAGCTAAAGGATGAATTTTGAAATTGTCTTCTAAATAAAGCATTACAAAAAAAAACAAACACTGTACCTGGACTAGAGTAAATGTGGAACTCTTTCTCTTTTAACTTTCTTTCCCAATGCAATTGGTTAAATAATTGGACTTAACTGAAATTCACAAATATGTTACTTTATTATCCACTGGTTATTTAAATCTCTGGCTACAGCAAGCTATTTAGAAACTCAAACATACTCCTAATGTGATCTTACATTTTACTGTCAAATATAATACATACTGTTGTAAGAGTTAAAAATATTTTACTAGCACAAGACATTCTCAGAAAATTAAATTACTCTATAATTAGTTATTGAATATATTAATATTAGGTGAATACTACCAGTAGAACATTCACCAATCTGGTCTTGAAAAGTGTTACCTCAACATTCATTTAACAGGGCTAAAATGAAGTGATGTTCGCTTGGGAGATAGTTTGTAATAAAAGTGGTTTGTTGCATATTTCAAAGCTTTTCTAGAAAAGATGATGGGTTTGGACTCAGTGATTGACAACCCACCACAGAATCCAAAAAATTCATTGACAAGCATGAGAACTAAATTCACATCCTCCTGCTCATTAACACTATGCTTTAGTTCCCTGAGCCACCCAATCATATCCCCTGAAACAGCAAGGACTTGACAGGACTATAGTTTTAATGGGTGCTGATGAATTGTTCAGTACAGCAAAAATACATAAAATGAAGCAGAACGGAGGGATAGTTGCTTCTATCATAGTTCAATGACTGGAACATCAAAAATGATTTAAGAAGATTAAGTAGTTACTTTAAATAACAAGCACTGTGTGGAATAAAATGGTCACTAAAAACATCTTAAACTGAGTAAAGTGGTGATATGATGGTTACTTATCTGATATTTTAGTGATGGCTTTCTTTATTGGAAAAGCCAAGCGAATAGAACATAAAACCATGAAAAAAAAAAAAAACTGAAAAATCAGATCTAAATTTCTAAATTCTCTTTGCTTCTACAGTCTTCTTTGTACCGCAAATATTAGATTTAACAAAGTAAAAAAGGAAATTATGCTATTAAATAGAAAGTTCTATTTAGGAGTTAATGTTTCAAAAACTTTTCTTTCTATTTGGGCAGATATCCACATTACTAAGTTATTAAGTACAATTTTCCTTTTTCTTCCCAACAGCCAAAAAATTCAAAGTTAGTCTTGGTGAAGGTTCAATTCACATCTTATAGATGACTCATCTCTTCTCCAAAACAAAGAATTTTGGTTTAAAGGTAGTCCCAAGGTGTAGGAATATCCTCACATAAATGAGGAAGGGGAAATATAAAGATTAAAATACTTTAATTCAACTTGGAGCAGCTGAGAAGACTACTTGGATACGTAATTCTGGGGGTTAAGAATTAGTGCTACAATAAATAGGTACCAAAAAGATATATGGAGGAAAATGTAATTAAATCAAATAATATAGGATTTTAAAATACATAGGCATTTGTTAGAGACTGAACAAGAGAAAAGAGGAGAATTAGCTGACACAGTTCCAGACACCCTGGGAGAAACTGAAAGGAGCATGTCACTTGAGGAAAGTCAAGTCAACAGAAAAACCAGGAAAGCAGGGAACACTTGCTTAGGAAACATTTCAAGAAAATCATAGTGAGCCTAGAGCAATGGATCCTTTTCCTAAAGCCCTGAAAAGGGTGAGGCAGCTGCTAGAATGCGGTTCAGATAAATGTAAAGAGATCACCTTTCAGAAAAAAATTCTAGGGTTTATCTAAGAAATACTAAATAATTCAAAAACTTGGACTAAAAGGGATACCAGCAAACCTGGGGCTGAAAAGGGCAGATCAGGAAGGGTCTGATCAAAGCATTAAGCTGAATCAAGCTGTACTGATTACTAAACAAAGATATACTTGAAACTTATAACAGTTTCACCAAGAGCATATACCCTACTGTTCTTTCAAACTTTAGAAAAACTTTTTAAGACTTGAAAATACAACGTGAAAGAGCAGAAACAACTTTGGACTTGGAGGCCAATCACCTGGAATCCAGTTCTGGTTCTACTACTTACTGGGGTGTATCATTTAAAGGCAGGGTCGGGGGGAGATCGCTAAACCTTCTAAACCTTAGTTTCTTCCCGTATAAAAGGCAATAATGTTCCCTGCCTGACCTAAATAAAATATATTCTGTAACTGGACAGTGCCACAGATTGCAATTATTAAAGGACCACTGAGAATGGATGCTGAAAAGGGAGGCTCTGACCTCAGAATACTATGCGTGCGTTTTGGGGGCCTAGGGGTGGTAACCTTCTTTGATCAAGTTGCAGCTTAGAAGGGATGTGCCCAGTGTGATAAGGGAAGAAAGGAACATTCACCAAGCCAGTCGCTTTGGCCAAGGCCCTAGTGAGCACCAAGGCAACAGTCAGATTGTGCTCTGTCTCTTCTCTGACTCCTGCTAAGGAGGACCGTATAGTACACAGCTAGAGGGAGAACGGCAAAGAAAGCCAGAAGGCAAAAAGGGTGGTGTGGGTACTTACAGCAAGAGTTACTGTAGACTACTTCAGGCTGTCTGAAATGAGGAGGACAGCTTAAGGAGATAACGGGGTATTGCACTACGCAGTAAAGATCAGATCCAACCAGGCACAGACAGTTCTGGGATGTCTTACAGCAGCAACAGGCTAAGCAGCAGCTCCACATTCCACTACCCAGGCCTGAGCACAGAAAGATACTGGCCTCCCACCACTACCGCTATCACTGCGTCCCTCAGTGCCAAGTCCGCCTGCAGTGTCAAAATAGACCCTTTTGGCACCAGAGGTGACACATCCAAGAAGGCTTGTGGAGATCTGAGGTCAGACACATTTGAAAAAAATGTTTAGAATTCTTATGGAGAATTGTAAAGTGTTATACCATAGAAAATTAAAAGATCAATGTTAAATGTATAAAACCCGTCATCCAAACCTAATGGCAAACTTCATTACCCATCCATTTGAATAGAATTGGCCTGCTACAATTAAGATTAATTTTGCATGCAAAAGGTAGCAAAGAACATCATATAATGATCTTCCAAGCCTTGAAATAAAATCCTTAATGGTTCAATTAAAGATTAGCACCTTAGTTACAAGAAAACAAGTTGGAGCCTGTTTTTTCACTAGAAACCTTCCAACACCTTCACTTTCTAGGATGGTATCTTTCACCCAAGGTTCTTTCTGAGTTTACTACACTTTTTATAAACAGGAAAAACGCCACTCCAAATATTTTATACTGAAAATAATGTCAGTGGGATAACATTGGCATGTATCAAACGGTTATTAAAACGCAGATAAAAGGTCTGATAAATCATAAATGCTAGAAAGGTAAATTTTTAAAAATCACCTTTTCTAATCAAATCCACTTTCTTTCTTGTAATTTGATAATCTGGAAAATGTTGAGAACTTAATTTGGATTATGGCTGAAATATAACATTATCTTCCTATTTTTAATATTTGCCAGAATTTGTTTAATGTCTGAACTGAACTTTCCCACAAATTATTTCTCCACTTCACTGACTTCTTCACTGATTGTTACTATTCTGCTGTGCACTATAAAAATGCCTCATATGAATCATAAAACTTACAGAAAAATGTTTGTATTTTAGTTAACCCAGAGTTAACTGAAGTCCTTTTTGTTTCAATCTTTGTTATTAAAATATTCTTAAATGTGTGAGTACACTTGTATTCTAGTGCTCACTTATGCCAGGTATTCAAATGCTTTACATATATATTAACTCAATCATTATAACAACTTTATAAAGTAGAAACTATTATTATCTTCATTTTATAGATGAAGAAACTGAGGCATGGAGATGATACACAGCTAGAGATCTGGAGCCAGTTTCTATATCTTAGTTTATATCTTATATTGGCTTAGTTTTCTGTGTGATTAGTTCTTCTACCCAAAAAAATATACAGCTGTGGATTCCTCTTAACCACTGTTTCTTAAACTGTTTCTCTACTTCAAGTCTCAATGATGTAAACTGACCTATAGTTAATCACCTTTAAATTCTTAAATCTTTTAGTGTGAAATGGATAGGACTCATTGAGCTACACTTTTTAGTTAAAAGATGACCTCCTGGGCAAAAATTTACAACATCTGAAAGGTGCAATCAGTCATTAAAGCTATTTCCCTCACCCTAAAGAGTAAAGGAAATTCACAAACTACTAACATAAGTTATCAACTATTCTTGTTTATTCAAACCCCCTAAACCACAGCTCAAGATGGTGACCACACCTCTCAGAGAAAACAATGAATGTTAAGTTTTATATGAAGAGTATAAGTATCTCTGATTAGGACAAAAATCAGCTCTATAACATGGAAGGGAATTTTACATGCAATGTATATACATAGGTGTTTGGCAATTTTAATTTCCTTGATCTTTCAAAGAGTGTCATTGTAAAGAGGAAAAAGAAAATGACTTGGCTGAGCAGCAAGGCCAAGCCGTGGACTGGAGGCTGATATGCATGTACCAACACCACGGGAGGCTGGGAAAGACACCCTGCTCCTTTCCTGCATCTGTTTATCGGCACTGAGAGCAGACTCTTCTGGTTTAATTTTAAGTGAATTTCATCTGCATCACATAGAAAAAAAAAAAAAGAGATGAAATTAACATAGAAACCACAGTTCCCATCTAATACTTTTGATTTTTATTCATATTCAAATTCCACACATTTAAATTAAAAAAAAAAAAACCCTTAGAAATAAACAAATTACCTCGAATGTAGCTCTGTGCTGCCATTATTATATTTGCTTCCTCTTTCCCAGACACCAAAATCAGGCACATGGTAAACTCTTTCTACACAAAATACAAGGTTTTGAATAAAAGAGACCTAAAAGAAACGAAATAAAACATAAGGACACATGCAGTAACAGGATCTTTCGATACTGATAACAACAATTAGATACCGTTTGAAAACCAAATACATACTTGCCTACTAGCACTTTTTTACCATGTTGAAACTCTTGTGATTATTACATTACTATTAATATTCTGCTATACCCGGCTTTTCAAATATAAAGCTTAAAATGAGAACCTAATATTATACCGTACAGATACAGAATTTAAATCCTATCAATGCTCCAACGATAATTCTTCAATGATACACTTATTACTGTTCATGACTACTGTGCATCTTAAGAATTAAGAAAAACATAAAGCACTCTTTTATACTAGATAATAATATTTGGAATCTAAAATAGCCATATGAAATGTTAAATAAGCCTAAAACTTGAGAGATAAAAAGGTATTTCTCAGTTCTGCAACGAGCCAGTCCCATGTTGAATAAACCAGGAGTCTTGGGTCTATTACTCCTGGAATCTAATTTTCCTCCTGCCTTTTCGACAGCTATAGGTACCCATTCTTATAAACTCAAAGCTTGCACTTGGAGGTAGGCTCCAACCAACAGGTCAGGAGTCACAGCTTCCGTGTAAGGATTTCAAATATTTGATGAAGTTTACACTCTCAGAAGTAACTACGGAAAGCAAAGATTACGGTCAGTTCTTATTTAATAAAACTTTAGTCATTTTAATAAAGGCAATATCTTAAGTGGGCTATGGTCCTGATTATAGGGTTTTTAATTTAGTCATCATGTTTGGTTCAATAAGACAAACTGAATATGTGCATCGAGCCTAGCCTTCATCTCAAGATCCCTCTCAAGTGGCAATATATATTCCCAACTGCCACCCTACACACACATAATTAATATAATGTATATACCTTCAGAATGACAGAATAATAACACTGAAAACCAAGGTAAGGTCCCACCAGTAGACCAGAAACTTTGAGAAATTACAGGAAGACAGAAAGCAGTAGGAAGGAATTGATCAAGAAATCAGAGCAGGAGCCGGCCTGGTGGCGTAGTGGTTAGGTGCGCGCGCTCCGCTGCGGCCGCCCGGGGTTTGCGGGTTTGGATCCCAGGCGCGCACCGACGCACCGCTTGTCAAGCCATGCTGTGGCAGCGTCCCATGTGAAGTAGAGGAAGACAGGCACGATGTTAGCCCAGGCCCAATCTTCCTCAGCCAAAAGAGGAGGATTGGCGACAGATGTTAGCTCAGGGCTAATCTTCCTCACACACAAAAAAAAAGAAATCAGAGCAGAGGAAACCATAGCCCCTCAAAATGGTTCTTCATTGTAATCTAGCGTCTCTGGAAAGTCTCTACGGCCAGAGTCAACATATACATTGATCAAGAGTTGAGCAGGGAGCAGTCTACCCAGATTCTCTTACAAATGATAGACAGCTGGGGCACTTGACACCTGCCTTTTCCATTCTCCATCCCAACAGAGAGATATTTGCCCTCAGGGCCAAGAACAGCTCACACATTTCAGTGGACAAAAAGGACCTAGGATGTTGGGGCCTCACAGAAAGAGAACTGAACATAAGATAATTCTGGCTTTCCACAAAACATGCATCTATCTCACAACTTGTCTACCCAAGAGTGGAGCAGTACATACCTACAGTAAACTTTTTTTTACTTTGATTATTGGTGAGGGTCTCCCTAGCTTTCCCAACCTCTTGCTACCGTGTCTACATACCCTAAGGAAAACCTGCCTGTATAAAAACTCTGGTCCATTTTCACAAAACCTGGTGTCTTTGCCTCTTCCAGGGTCTTTCAAGTTATTTAGATTCTATAACACATACAGGAAATATGCTATACTTTGTCAGGTCTCCATGTTTAAAGCTTTGAAACCATCCAAACCTTCTTCCTTTCACGATAAACTTCTCAAGTGATAGTCCATATACCTCTTTCTTAATCCTCTTAGAAGAACTTTAGGAACAGGGTTAGGCCCAAGTAAGGCAGTCTGGTCAGGCTGTGTAATTGGTATAACAGGTGGCTAGAAAGGCATTTTTGGCTAACAAGCCCTGTGGGGAAAACTAAAATAACACTTACATTCCAGTTCTGCAAGTAAGCAGTTTGGAAACTGCCATTCCACTCCGTCTTAACAAGTAAAAAGCTGAACAGACTGAAAAATCCACAACTCTTCTTGGATCCATAAGAGAAAAGAGGACACAGAGCAAACTGCTGCTCTATGACTGGAAAGACAACAGGTGAATACAGGCAGTCACGGCTTCCTGGAGCAGAGACTCACGGGGGAAACCAACTTGGGAACTAGCACTGGGGTAGTAAAACCTTAACTGTAACTGACAAACTGCTCAGTTAAAAACTGAGAGTTAAAAACTCCAGGAGGACCCAGTCATAAGGGGGTTCCCACAATATTGTGAGATTTACCTCCAAGAGTCCAACTAGATTTCCATACTAAATATCAGAGAAAAATCCTCTCTGGCTTCCAACAGGGGGAGGGGAAAAGAAACCATTTTGAGAGACACCAAAGCACTCAGTTTTTCTTAACAAGGCCTGCCATTGTGGGGCAACCAGTCAAGCAGAGCTTGACCTGCTGGGCTATTATCAGAGCCTAACTGACCTGGGGAAGGGGAATACCCACCTCCAGCCAGCTCTAGCCTTCCACAAAAGGAAGCCCACCATAGCCATTCTGTCCTCTCTGAGGGGAGAGAAAAAACTAAGAAACACTTGTAAAGTCCACAGTCCAGAAGCATAAGGCAACTAAAAGACTGAGACCTAATCATAGGACTACAGAGTGCTTTGCTTCCCTCCCCCTCACACCTCACCACCAGAACACTAAAGGCCTACTTACAGCAGATCCTTTTAGTTGGCACATCATGTCTGGCTATCAAGGCATACCAAAAGACAAAAAAACACAATTTGAAGAAACAAAGCAAGTACATGGCAGGATGTTGGAATTATCAGACTGAATTTTAAAAAACTATGATTAATATGATAAGGACTCTCCTGGGTAAAGTAGACATCATGTAAGAACACATGGCCAGTGTAATCAGAGAGAGGGAAATCCTAAGGAAGAACCAAAAGAAACACTAGAGACAAAAAATTGTAACAGAAATTTAAAATGGCTTTGATGGGCTTATTAGTAGACTAGACTGAAGAATCTCTGAGCTAGAGGATACGCCAACAGAATCCTTGAAAACTAAAAAGCAAAGAGAATGAAGACAAAAACACAGAACAGAATGTTCAAGGACTGTGAGACAACTAAAGAAGGTGAAACATATATGTAATGGGAAGATGGAGGGACAGAGAGAGGGAGGGAGGAAGAAAGGAAGGAAGGAAAGAAGGGAGGGAGGGAGGCAGGGAGGGAGGGAGGAAGGAAGGAAGAAAAGAGAAGAAATATTTAAAACAATGACGTCTGAGAAGTTCCCCAAATTAATGTCTCACACCAAACCACCAAACCATATGATAAATGCCAAAAAAACTACACCTCAGCATATCGTTTTCAAAATACAGAAAATCAAACATAAACAAAAAAACCAGAAAGAAGTCAGAGGAAAAAAACACCTTACCTATAAAGGAACAAAGATAAGAATTACATCCAACTTCCAACTTCTCAGAAGCCATGCAAGTGAGAGTGGAGTAAAATATTTAAAGTGTTGAGATAAAAAAACCATCAACCGGGGCCGGCCCGGTGGCGAAAGCAGTTAAGTGCGCGCGCTCCGCTGCGGCGGCCCGGGGTTCACTGGTTCGGATCCCGGGCGCGCACCGACGCACTGCTTGGCAAGCCATGCTGTGGCGGCGTCCCATATAAAGTGGAGGAAGATGGGCACAGATGTTAGCCCAGGGCCGTCTTCCTCAGCAAAAAAAAACAAAAAAAGAGGAGGATTGGCGGATGTTAGCACAGGGCTGATCTCCTCACAAAAAAAATAATAAAAAAAAAAAACATCAACCTAGAATTCTGTACTCTGTAAAATTATCCTATAAGAGTGAAGGAGAAATAAACACTTTCTCAGGCCAATAAAAATTGACAGAATTTGTTGCCAGTAGACGTGCCCTGCAAGAAATGCTAAAAGTCCTTTAGAGGGAAGGAAAATAATATAAGACAGAAACTCAGATCTACATAAAGAAATGAAGAGCACCAAAGAAGAAATAAGTGAAGGTAAAATAAAAATTTTATTTTTCTTATTTTTTTTTTGCTGGGAAAGATTTGCTCTGAACTAACATCTGTTGCCTATCTTCCTCTCTCTCTTTTTTATTTCTCCCTAAAGCCCTAGTACATAGCTGTATATTCTGGTTGTTAAGTCCTTCTAGTTCTACATGAGCCGCCATAATATGGCTACTGACAGACAGGTGGTGTGTTTCTGCACCTGGAACTGAACTCAGGTCGCCAAAGTAGAGCACACCAAACTTTAACTGTAGGTCATCAGGGCTGGCTCTATTTTTCTTATTCTTAGTGGATCTAATATATAACAGTTTGTTCAAAATAATAATAGCAACAATGTAATTGATTATGTTTATGAATATACCCTATGTATGCTTATATATACGTGAAATGAATAACAGCAAAGATAAAAGGGAAGGAAAGAAGGAACTAGTGTTATTTTGTTATTATAAGGTATTGACACTATATGTGAAGCAGTATAGTGTTATTTGAAAGTGAACTAGGTTAGTTATAAATGTATATTGCAAACTCCAGGGCAACAAGTAAAAAAGCAAAAAAAAAAAAAAAAGAAGTGTAACTGATATGCTAAGAAAAAAGGGAAAATGAAATCATATAAAATACTCAATTAAAAAGACAAAAGGCAGAAAAAGAATGGAAGACAAAAATAGACAAACAATAAGGGCAACAAATAGAAAACAGTAAAAAATATAGTAGATAGTAATCCACCTGTATCAATAATCACTTTGAATGTCAATGGTCTAAATGTACCAAGTAAAAGATAAAGATTATTAAAAAACATGGCCTAATTATATGTTGTCTATAAGAAACCCACTTTATATATAAAGATACATAGATCACAAGTAAATGAATGGAGAAAAACACACCATGCTGACACTAATCAAAAGAAAGCTGGAGTAGCTATTTAATTTCAGAGAGAGAAGAATTCAAAGTAAGGAAAAGTTATCCGGGGTAAAGAAGGGCATTACATAACGATAAAGGAGTTAATTCTCCAAGAAGACATAACAATCCTTAACGTGTATGAAACTAACAACAGAGCATCAAACTAAGTGAGGCAAAAACCAATAGAATTGGGAAGAGAAATAGATGAATATACTATCAGGATTGGAGACTTCAACTCCCCTCCATCAAAAATAAGCAGATCCAGCAGGCAGGAAATCAGTAAGAACATAGTTGAATTCAACAACACCATCAATCAACTGGATATTACTGACTTCTACAGATGATTTCACATAGCAACAGCAGAATACACATTATTCTCAAGCTTACATGAAACATTCACCAAGACAGATCACATTCTGGGCCATAAAACATACCTTAACAAATTTAAAAGAATAAAAATCATACAATGTCTGCTCTCAGACCACAATAGAATTAAAGTAGAAATCAATAAAAGAAAGATAACTGGAAAATCCCAAAATATGTGGAGATTAAACAACATGCTTTTAAATAACACATGGGTCAAACAAAAAAAACCTCAAGAGAAATTAGAACATATTTTGAGGGGCTGGCCAAGTAGCGCAAGCGGTTAAGTACGTGTGGTTTGCTGCAGCGGCCCAGGGTTCGCCAGTTTGGATCCCGGGTGCACACCAACGCACCGCTTGTTAGGCCATGCTGTGGCAGCGTCCCATATAAAGTAGAGGAAGATGGGCACGCATGTTAGCCCAGGGCCAGTCTTCCTCAGCAAAAAAGAGGAGGACTGGCATCGGATGTTAGCTCAGGGCTGGTCTTCCTCACACACAAAAAAAAACATATTTTGAGATAAATGAAAATACAACTATTCAAAATTTGTGAGATACAGCAAAAGCAGTGCATAGCAAGAAATTTATAGCACTGAATGCATATATTAAAAAAGAAGAGGGGTGGGCCCGGTGGTGCAAGCGGTTAAGTGTGCGCACTCCGCTGCGGTGGCCCGGGGTTCACCGGTTCGGATCCCGGGCACACACCGACGCACCACTTGTCAAGCCATGCTGTGGTGGTGTCCCACATAAAGTGGAGGAAGATGGGCATGGATGTTAGCCCAGGGCCAGTCTTCCTGAGCAACAAAAAAAAAAAGAGGAAGACTGGCAGATATTAGCACAGGGCTGATCTCCTCACCAAAAAAAAAAAAAGAAGAAGAGAGATCTAAAATCAACAATCCAAGTTTCCACCCTGGGCAACTACAAAAAGAAGAGCAAATTAAATCCAAAATAAATAGAAGAAAAGAAATAAGAATTAGAGCAGAAATCAATGAAATTGAAAACAGAAAATCAATAGAGAAAAATCAACGCAACCAAAAGCTGGTTCTTTGAAAAGATCAATAAAATTTATAAGCCTCTAGCCAGGCTAAGGAAAAAAAAAAAGAGGACACAAATTACTAATACCAGAAATAAAAGAGAGAACATCACTACAGATCCCACGGAAATTAAAAGTAAATAAAGAAATATAATGAACAACTCTATGCCCACAGATTTGATAGGCTAGATAAAATGGAGCAATTTCAAGGAACAATTCCTTGAAAGACACCATCTGCCAAAACTCACACAAGAACCAACAGACAATCTGAATAAACCTGTATCTATTAAAGAAATTGAATCGATAATTAACGAAATTCCAAAACAGAAAACACCAGGTCCAGATGGGTTCACTGGTGAATTCTAACAAACATTTAAGGAAGAAATTATATCAATTCCCTACAATCTCCTTCAGAGGACAGAAGCAGAAGGAATATTTCTTAACTCATTCTACGAGGCCAGCATTACCCTAATATCAAAACCAGACAAAGACATTGTAAGAAAAGAAAACTACAGACCAATATCTCTCATGAACATTGATGCAAAAATGCTCAACAGGGGCTGGCCCCGTGCCATAGTGGTTAATTTCGGCACCTTCTGCTTCAGCAGCCCAGGTTCACAGGTCTGGCTCCTGGGCGTGGACCTATACCACTCGTCAGCCATGCTGTGGCGGCAACTCACATACAAAATGGAAGAAGACTGGCACAGATGTTAGCTCAGGGTGAATCTTCCTCAGCAAAAAAAAAAAAAAAAAAATCCTCAACAAAATATTAGCAGAATGAATCTGAAAAAGTATAAAAAGAATTACACACCACAACTAAGTGGAACTGATCCCAGGCATGCAAGGCTAGTTCAACATTAGAAAATCAATTAACGTAATCCATCAGATCAACAGGAAAAAAAGAAAAATCACATGATGATATTAACAGATGCAGAAAAGCATTTGACAAAATCTAACACCTATTCATGATAAAAACTCTCAGTAAACTAAGAATAGAGGGGAACTTTCTCAACTTGAAAAAGACTATCTACATAAAACCTATAGCTAAAATCATACTTATGGTGAGAAATTCAATGCTTTCCCACTAAGTTGGTACAAGGCAAGCATGACCCCCTCACCACTCCTTTTCAACATGGTACTGGAAGTCCTTGGTAATCAAAAAAGGCAAGAAAAAGAAATAAAAGGTATACAGATTGGGAAGGAAGACATAAAACTATTTTTGTTCACAGATTACATGATCATCTCTATAGAAAATCCAAAAAAAATCTACAAAATAACTGGAACTAATAAGTGAATATAGCAAGTTGCACGATATATGTTTAATATACAAAAGTCATTCACTTTCCTATATACCCAAAATGAACAATTTGAAATTAAAAACAGCACCCCTCAAAATGAAATACTTAGGTATAAATCTAACAAAATATATATAAGATCTATATAAGGAAAACTACAAAACTCTGATGAATGAACTCTAAGAAGAACTAAATAAATGGAGAGATATTTCATGTTCATGGATAGGCAGACTCAATATTGTCAAGATGTCAGTTCTTCCCAACTTTATCTGTAGATTCAATACAATCCCAATCAAAATACCAGTGAGTTATTTTATAGGTATCTACAAACTGATTTTAAAGTGTTTATGGAGAGGCAAAAGACTCGAATAGCCAACTCAATATTGAAGAAAAAGAACAAAGTTGGAGGACTCACACTACCCAACTTCAACAACTACTATAAAGCTATGCTAATCAAGACAGTGTGGTATTGGCAAAAGGACAGACAGACAAATCAATGGAAGAGAATAGAGAGCCCAGAAATAGACCCCCATAAATATAGTCAACGGATCTTTGACAAAAGAGCAAAGGCAATACAATGGAGTAAAGACAATCTCTGCAATAAATGGTGCTGGAACAACTGGACATCCACATACAAAAAAATGAATCTAGAGAAAGACCTTATACCCTTTAAAAATTAACTCAAAATGGACCATAGACCTAAATCTAAAAGCAAAACTACAAAACTGCTAAAAGATAACATAGGAAACAACCTAGATGACCCTGGGTTTGATGATGCCTTTTTAGATACAACACCAAAGAGACAATTCATGAAAGAAATAATTGATAAGCTGAACTTCAATAAAATTAAAAACTTCTGCTCTGTAAAAGACAACGTCAAGAGAATGAGAAGACAAGTCACAGATTGGAAGAAAATATTTACACAAAAGATACATCTGATAAAGCACTGTTATCCAAAATATACAAAGAACTTTTAAAACTCAATAAGAAAACAATCAACCCAATTATAAAATGGGCCAAAGATCTTAACAGACACCTAACAAAAGAAGATACACAGATGACAAATAAGCATGTGCCAAAGGATGCTCCAAGTCATGGCATCAGAGAAATGCAAATTAAAACAACATTAAGATACCACTACATACCTATCAGGATGCCCAAAATGTGGAATATTGACCAAACGCTGGCAAGGATGTGGAGCTACAGGGAATCTCATATATTGCTGGTGGGTATACAAAATGGTACAGACACTTTGGACTATAGTTTGGAGGTTTCTTACAAAACTAAACATACTATTAACAAACGATCTGGCAATTGCACTCTTTGCTATGGACCCAAAAGAGTTGAAAACTTAGGTACACATAAAAACCTGCATTCAGATGTTTATATCAGCTTTATTCACAAATGCCAAAACGTGGAAGCAACCAAGATGTCCTTCAGCAGGTAAGTGGATAAATAAACTTTGGTATATCCAGACGATCCTACTTGGAAAAAACACGATGTCATCTCCCTTAAGAACTTGTCTTGTATCCACCCTTCAGACAATATGAACTCGCAATTCTATGGGATTCCCTGATTATGTAATCACCACAGAATTACATAGGGTGAGGTTTTGGTTCAAAAACGTTTTGAACAGCAGTTTTTGACTCTATGTTTTATGTGCTTTTAAAAGAACCCACCAATTTCATTTCCCCATCAATTCTCATTTCTTTTCAGTTTTCTTTGAAAATTCATTTTGTACTGTGTGCCCGTGTCACTGACTAGGTTCCTCAGAAACTCAAGGGTGGGTTTGGAAACAATGAACTGTTTTTCCAAGTTGTTTCTTTTCCTTTTGTATGTTAAGGAGATGTAACCACCAGCCATCCTGAAACTGACCAAATGAGGCACTCAAGGGAGATGTAACCACCAGCCATCCTGAAACTGACCAAATGAGGCACTCAAGGGAGATGTAACCACCAGCCATCCTGAAACTGACCAAATGAGGCACTCAAGGGAGATGTAACCACCAGCCATCCTGAAACTGACCAAGCCTCACCACAGGAGCTGTGCCCACGACCTTTGCCTTATTTTTAAAGCAAAGATCTCTCCAGGGGGAGCTTAGGCCTCATTATGTGGACGCATGTTCTCCAACTGAGCCTCTACAAGTGAATACCCACCTCTCCCTTTTGAATATTCATTCCCCAACGAAATAAAAGTTGCTGCTTCCCTTTGTTCAGGGATGCCATGACTTCAGAAATGATTCCTCGTGGCCTCTTATTTGCTGCAAATACACTTTACTTTGTGAGACAACTTCTACTCGTGTCGAGTCTTATTTAACTCACCAGGAGGCGAGCTCACTTGGTTCAATAACACCTGTTCCTCAATTTATCTCATTTTTAATTCATCACCAGCAATGGTCTTCTCCATAAACTGGCAAAGTTATCACTTTGATGTAGTTTTTATAAAGATATATTATGCTTACATGTTCTAAACATTTCAAAAGTGTGAAGTCATCAAGTCTTTCCAGGCTGCATTCATTTCTACAGCACTTGCACAGCCACCACTGCTCTAAAACTGGGCTGAAGTCCAGGAACCTTGTTGTCACGCATGAACAGGTTTGTTCTAACCCCTGTGTCTAATTCCAAGGACAAATGTTTGTTGTTCTGTTAATTGAGCTATACATACATGCAGCAAAGTACACACAAATCTCAAATTCACAGCTTGATAAATAAACACATGTCCTTGTCCAATGACCACCAGGCTTAGAGTACAAACCTCCCAAAACCCCACTAGTCTTCAGATGGCACCAGGTCTCAGAATCAATTCCTGAGATCAGACCCTGCACACAGTGTGGGGCAGTCAACAGACAAGTGCTCAGAGCCTCAGGCTCAACCGCCAACAGGCTGTGTGGCCTCCAGCATATTATTAATCACTCTGAACTTTCATTCTCCTGGCTGTACAACAAAGATGATGTGACCAGTGTCAATGTCACTGTGTGAATTACATGAGACTGTGCACGAAAATCACTTTCTCTGCATCTGACATATCATTGCTAGTTCCCTTCTCCCACCACAATGAGGAAACTAGGTTGGGGGTAGTAGAAACAGACCTGTAGCAAGGTGGCCACAGGCTTGCTCTAGGCATTCAATAATTTTGCTACATTCTTCTGTGTTTGCAGTCACAGAAATCAAATGAATTGGCAGGGGCCACCTCCCACAGCAGGATTTCTCATGGCGCAGGCCTGCTAAGACTGTCCACTTGTGGATGCCTCGGGATGTTCATAAAAATGTAAATCTTTCCACTTTAAACCTAGTAAAACAAATTATAGATGTATGCATGTATATATCTGTGTGCGTACATTTGTATGTATTTGCATGTACGTGTATGTGTGTGCGTGAGTGTAAATTAATGTGTGTACATGTGTGCATGTATGTTAATTTGTGCATGTTTAGAACAATTCTTGAAAACATGCATTTTTAAAATGTTGTTTTGTATTCTTTTGGCACATTCACATTTGATAACCACCATTAAATATTGGTTATTTCATTTGAGATTCTATGAATTACATTTGGTGAGTAATTTGGTGTTTTCTACTAAGTGGAAGTGATGGTAACTTTCCTAGCAACAGATACCTGAGATCTTCAAACTCACCATCTAGTTTGCAGTTTCCCCATGTTCTTTCCTACGCGGGCAGAATGATGTCAAACAATATGAATTTAGTAACTCTCTTGGTGAGAAAGACTGATCCCAAGATACACTTTTAAAGATAAGACTTGTTCATAGAAACTGAGCAGCCAGGACACCTGTAGATGCTGGCAGGCGACCTCAACTCAAGGGAAAAGCATCCTTGACCACTTTCCAAGTGCTGGTCATGGGGCGTAAGGTAAACTTCTTGCCCTCCAATTTTTCAGTTTAGTCTTAATATTTACCTGATTAAGATTCCTCATTTGGCTCCCCTAGCATCTTCTGGTGGTTGTTGGAAAACAGCCCTGCTCTCAGCCTCTCTATGGCCCACCAGATGATGCAGCTTTTAGAGAAGGTTCCTACTAAGTTATTCTAACTGTCTGTCTTATCAGACCCGAGCGTGGGGGCCCAATCTCAGTATTCTTTCAAAGGGGGAGGCCTTCTCGATTACCTTCAGCTGCCTGACCTAAATTCCTGTACTTGCAGAGGGGAAAAGGCTAAGACTTCCTCAGAGCAAAAGGCATTTTAATTATTAATCCTTGCAGTTTTTGTTCAATGCAGATTGAGTTTTTTAAGTATCCCATTTGGCCGTTTTTCTATTATTTTCTTCTAAGTTCATAATGAAAGACAGCTTTCTGTTAAATCACAAAATCTAGTTTACAATTTACTTTTCAAAGACAGTGCGGTTATTAGGAAAACATAACTTTCAACATGAGGCACCCAGATCTACAATCTTACTCCCATTGATTTATGTAGAAAACAGCTAAGATTGTCTCTTGACCTCTCCTGTTCCAGTTTGAATGGAGAACCCTCCACTGGCCATGTCTGCATCTGCTGTCACAGTTTAGATTTCTGCTGTCCCAACTAGATGAAATCTCTTCAAAGACAGACATTGTGTCTTATTTTTGCCCAATTCAACAAATATAATTTGAGAGCCTGCTAGACACCAGACACTTTTCTTGGCACTGGGATAGCGGAGCAAACAGAGAAGAGAAACCCCCACCACGTGGCACTTGCCTTCTCGTGGAGCAGATGGACATTCAGTGTAATAAATAGTCAGTTGTATCGTGTATCTGACAGTGAAGAGTGCTATGGAGAGGAAGCAGAGAAGGGTGGCTGAGATTGCCCCCAGCATCCAATGAAGTGCACGATTCAAACACTATTGAACACGACTATATTTAACTAAAAGGAAATAGCATCTTTTGAAAATATTTTGAGAACGGAAGATAATGTTCAAACAATTCACTACTCTTGTATAAAAATGCCTGCAAGGAAAATAATGAAGGATGTATTAACAGTGTGTGTAGGACAATACAATTTAGTCAGAATGTCCAGGATGTAGAAGGCATTCCATTAGCCTCACTGCATAAGGAATCAACTCCATGTGTAATATTATTCACTATAAACCAGTTCCTGGACTCCTGCTGGCACCTACTGTGTGCTTAATAAATACTTTTAATCTATAAGTGAAGGAGAGCAGAGGATAGAAGAAGGAGGAGGAGATCTCATTTCTAACATATGAGAGCGAGGAGTGAAATCCAGTGCTCTCAGCACTCTAAGGGGAGAATCAAGGGTTAGCGTTGAGGACAAGAGCACTCCAGATTGACCTCTTTATTGGAGAAAATTCTGAGTAATCTATGCAGACTTACGTTCTCTCTTGGCTCATTTACAACTGTGAATAGACTGTCATCATCATTTGGGCAAGGATTTTTTTATCCTAATTTCTTAAAATACTTTAATAATTTGAGAAACTCGTGTTGTTCAACTATTTTCACATTTTGATGTGTCTAGAAAGCCTATTTGAAGACAGGAATGGCTATCTGAATCATACACGCACAATGCTATTAATTGCAGCTTAGTATTTTTTACTACTTCTACAGTAAACAAAAATTATTTTGCCTGAAACTGTAACCCTTCTTCCCTTGGTAAATCTCCTGTCTGACCATCTGGTTCTTGAAAAAGAGGAGTGCTGCCCTCACAGTCTCCACACTCTCTGGCTCCAGGTGGGCCCTGACCCTGGGTGAATCAGCATACTCCATCCCTCAGAACAATGGTTGGTCCAGGAAGACACACCTGACTCTCCAGGCCAGTCGGCACCCTCCAGGAGTTTCCTGTCCAACTCTCTGGGGAACAAATCTCCTTCACATTCTCCCAACTCTTTAAGGATGTGACTCCTGAGCTCCCAGCAGCTGTGTGCTCAGCTGTGTGAAGAAAGCCATCAGACGTACAAGAGCATGAAGCTGAGACAGAAAGAAAAACAAAAAGCAAAGACAAAATACAAAGAGATCGAAAGAAAGAGAGATAGAGAGAGAGGAAGAGGGGTGGGTACTGGGAGAGAGATTGCTGACAGTGATGCTAGGAGATGCCTTACCTCCTTTATATTTTTCACTAATTTTGTCTTCTACTTTTGTACTCTTCCAATAAAGCCTATTTTCATTACTTTCGTTCAAATTGGATTTCTGTTACAACCTAAAAAATATGGAGTGCCACAGAAATTAGACTCAAGCGTGGTGTCACAGGGAAATACTCCAAAATACAGCTGTGCTGAAGTGAGAGAAGTGGGTCTGGGGAGCAAAGACCCTTGAGTCCTGGCCACTCACAATGAGGAGTCCTCATTCTGGTCGCTCTTCTAAACTGGGCACGTAACACCTCCAATTGTCTCAATGAATTGGAAGGAAGGCAATGTTATCCCCATTTTACTAATGAAACCTAAGCTTACATAAGTTTATGTAATAAGTTTATGCAATAGAGTGGAGTTTTGTTTAATTCAAAAAAGGTAATATGTGTTTTTGTCATGGATGAAAGATTTAGACTAATATTGAAGGCTATTAGTCTAGAGAGGAATAACAGAAAGGCTTGGAGACCAGGTGCAGGAGACAATCCTTCTGGAGCCAACCCCAAGACCACTTACCAAAGGGCTGGAACTGTGTCAGCTGCAAAGCCTCCATTTGATGGTAACCAAAGCTGGTAGTGTTAGTTGTCTGGAACATCATGAAACATTTTCCTGTGTGAGAACTCACATCTGGTTCTAGTGTCCCATCATTTTTGGGTTTGGCTCTCCTTTTTTCAACAACGGTATCTGCTGATAGAGATGGGAGAAACCAGCAGCCTTTCATTTTCAACAAAATACATCTTAACCTATTTTTGAAAGGTTCTGGCAAACACATTTTGCACAAATTTGTTTTTCTCCTCAATCACTGGATTTGCAAAGAAATGTTAAACCATGTGTATTTGATTAAGTTACCATTAACTCTTTGAAAAAGCTCTTTAGAAGAAATGTTTAATGGACAGAAATCCTTGGAAATCTTTGTTGTTGGACCAAATCTTACCATTTTGTTGAAATGAAATGAAACTTGAAATCAATGCATTGAATTTGAGTCTACAATTGGCACTCTATATTTGACTAAATGTACAAAAGACTGAAAACACAATAAGCAACATAAATTATACATATTGAATGTGTTATGTTTTAGAATATTCTCATTAGTTTCAAAACAGCATCCTACCATTACTAAATGGCATTTACTTTAAGTGAGTAACTATGACTATATGTCTCACAAAAAGTAAATTAAATTTAGCAATAGGTTTACACAATTGTAATCTCATAACATGTTATAGTCTCTCAAGTGTAAAATATGAATAGAAAAACCAGAACTGGTGATTTTAAGGAGTCAATAAGACTTTCAAAGAGGTTTAACTTCATCTTGAGTATCAGGAGTAGAGCAGCAATTAAGTGATGCTCTGAGAACATATTGGGTACTGTCTACGGGCTCCACGCAGCCCCTCAGTATCGCTTATATCTGGATATCTCTTCTGAGGCCTCATCTCTCATTTCTGTCACCCAACTGCGCACCTTACACTTAATCTCCTCGCCATAACCTCAAAACTAATTTGTCTAATTAATGCAAAGTTTCCCCTGTTCTCAAACTGGTTTTTCTCTTTCTTCTTCTATTTTCCTGCTGATAACCGAATTGTAAATTTCTCTACCACTTATTTTTTTTAACAGCTTTTTTGAGATATTAACTGCAAAGCACAAATTCACCCAATTTAAGTGTACCATTCGGCATACATTTCCTTTTTGTCTTTACACAAAGGTCATCTTCTCAGTGATTTCTCTCTAACCAGTTATTTAACTTTTCAATACCTTTTCATCAATAACTCCCAGATATTGTCTTTGCTTTACATTTGCCACTTACCATTTGCTTTTTTATTTTTAACACACCTTAACAAGGTCAGGGTTTTTCATCTGTCTCATTTGTTACTACGTCCCCAGTAAGTACAACAGTGGCTGGCACAGAGTAAGCACTCAATAAATATTTATTAATGAATGAAAACTCGTGAGAAATTATGATTAATAGAGACGGAATAAGAACTATTGGATTTAGTGGTAGGGAATTAAGTAGCGATCCTGTCAAGAATAGTTTCAATTAAATAGCTGGTGTAAAACAAGATCATAGTGGCTAAAAAAGTGAAAGAGACCTTTGTGCACTGTTGGTGGGAATATAAAATGGCACAATCTCTGTGGAAAACAGTATGGTGGTTTCTCAAAAAATTTAAAAAAATAACATACGATCCAGCAATTTCACTTCTGAGTATACATCCAAAGGAATTGAAAGTGGGGTCTTGAAGAGATATGTGTACACCCATTTCCATAGCAGCATTATTCACAATAGCTAAAATGTGGAAGCAAGTCAAGCGTCCATTGACAGATGAATGGATAAACAGAATGTGGCATATTCATACAATGGAATATTATTCAGCCTTAAAAAGGAAGGAAATTCTGACACATGCTACAACATGGATAAACCTTAAGAACATTATGCTGAGTGAAATAAGCCAGTCACAAAAGAACAAATACTGTATGATTCAGTTATATAAGGTCTCTAGAGTAGTCAAATTCACAGAGACAGAAAGTAGAACGGAGGCTGCCAGGGGCTGGGGGAGGCGGGGATGGAGAGTTACTGTTTAATGGGTATAGAACTTCAGTTTTACAAGGTGAAAAGTATTCTGGAGATGGATGGTGGTGATGGCTGCACAACAATGTGAATGTACTTAATGCCACTGAACTGTACTCTTAAAAATAGTTAAGATGGTCAATCTTATATGTGTGTATTTTACTACAATGAAAAACAACAACAACAAAAACAAGCAAAAAAGTGGAAAGTGAGGAAAAAATTAACGCATTGAAACCCATTTAAAAGCTTAATATGTGGCATGCAGAAGAGTGATAATTAAAAAAGGATGTGGGATCAGGGGAGGTGTTTTAACGTACAGATATGGATTTACATGTTAGGAAATATAAAGAAGTTGAGAGAGAGAAGCGAGAGAGAATAACTGAATAAATCAAATAGTCTGAGGAGGTAAGAGGAGATGTGATCCAGAGAACACACAGGGAAATTAGCCTACAGGAAGGAGGAAAGACAGAAAACACGATATATAAAGATGCAGATAAATGTGTAGCCTTGAAGGTAAATTTTAAGAGAAATTTGTCTCTTACTTCTGTGTTCTTTGTGATGTCTGAGAAATGGAAATCCCTGGAGGTTTGAGGATGCTAGGGCATACTTGAAAGAACTGTTACATAAAACGGCAGAGAAGGAGAGAGAGACGACTCACAAAGTGTAATGACACAGTAGGCAGAAGGGAGGGTCCAGATGAGGTTGCTGACTGTACTGATAGTGGTGTCAGTCTAGACTTGGTACGTAGATTTAAAGTTGCTGCAGTCTTCACGTTTCATTCTGTTATTGATGTTTTCTCAATTTTATGGGTGTGGGGTCATTGCTGTGCTATTCTTATCTCTACTAACTGTTCTTAGAGCCGTGGAAAGATGAGGAATGTGAAAGCATTGGGTTTGAGAAAACCCGGCTCCGGGGGTACTGAGGTGGCTGTGTCAGCTCCCATGAATGATTCCACAGGCTGAAGTTGAAACTTAAGCAAATTAGCCTCCAAATAAAGACTGTTCTTTCAGCTTTTGACTCAGAGATGAGCAGAATAAGTGGGGAAGGGGCCATATATTGGGATTTTCTCTTGGTAACAAAATAAGGGAAGATACACTTCGATGAAATTTTTACTTATCTGTGGAGATAAGTAATTCCATAACGGAAAGAGATACCTACTAAATTTTATAAAGTGGCCGTGAATTTGGGGTATTTAAGTAACTGATCATTTTTTTTTAAATTATCATTTGTATGTTTATACCACTGTCTTGATAGTTTTGTAGGCAACACACCCAGATATGATTTATAATGTTAGTTGGGATAGGGTGGAGTTCTTGGCTGTGGACCTGTTGGAGCAGGAGCTATAATGCATGCCCATCACCATCTTCTCTTCTTGACCCCGAAATGTGAGAAGAACAACAAAAGAGGCTGCACAAGACCATGCCCTATTGTCTTACCTTTCCTGGGAATCCAGAATTTTTACGTTTTTCTTGTATACATAAAACTGAAGATCTCCCCCCACCACTTTCCTTCAAAAATTGTAAAAATACACTCTGGACAGGACGGCCCTCTGAGACTCTGACTTGCTCTTTCTTTCTCTTCTTCCACATGATGACACAGTGGAAGTGGACAGAATGGAGAAGGCCAAGGCTGTGGCCCTAAGATTTGGTGCAAAGTGGTGACCACAGGAAATCTGGCCAAGTTGAACTAAGACAGCTCTAGGCTTCTCTCTGTGTCTGTCCTGGCTTTTGGCAGCCCTGGATTCTTTTTAATCAGTCTTTCTTCTAGTTATATTGACGATGGCTGACACTAAGGCTTAGACGTTAAAGGGAAATATATAGGAGTGATATTTGTGCTTTCTTTGAATTGAGACTATTCAGACCTTCCTGGAGTAGGGGAAAAAAAAAAGTAGTGCCCTCTACATGGTCCAGCACATTCGCTAAACATTGGGTTCTGAGGCCATTGGGATCTCTTGCCCAATCCCATTAAAAATAAAGGGATATTTTGATTCATTTTCCCTCTTGGTTTGTTTTAACTCCCTCTAAGTCTTCTTAGAGGAGAAAAAGAGGCTCAGTTAAATCAGGATTCAAAAATTCAAAAGCCTACTCACAAATTCCATTGTAAGATAATCTTACTGCTACCCCAATCAACATTACTAGCATTTTCGTAGGGTTCAAGAGCCTTCAGAGACATTATAAAGGTATTTCTAACAACCTAAGGCTGGAAATGCGGGTAAAGGTAGAGGAATAAAAACATTAGAAAATAAATATCATAAACAGTTAGGTAGCATTTTATTGATATTCCACTGAAAGCCATCCTCAAAGAGGAAGGGGGAACAGGAAGACCCTGGACAACCACCCTTCTGACTTGTAAGCACATTCGGTCAACAGGAGAAAGCACCACAATGGAGCCACATGGATGGCAGAATACGGCTTCTGGGAGGACTCACGGTGCCTTCTGGGAAGATGTTACTACAGCAGCT
This sequence comes from Diceros bicornis minor, assembly GCF_020826845.1. Classification (NCBI taxonomy): domain Eukaryota; kingdom Metazoa; phylum Chordata; class Mammalia; order Perissodactyla; family Rhinocerotidae; genus Diceros; species Diceros bicornis. Next base: position 391,869 of record NW_026691812.1, on the reverse strand, counting down.
ATGTGTGCAAAAACGAAATGTGATTAGGGTGAGAAGAACACACATAAAAGAGATAAAGTTAGTGAAATTTTGGTCAAAAAGGAGATTGGTTCCCAGGTCACTTAGGACCTCAGATGTAATGCAAATGAGATCTTTTTACACTAATAATTGTAATAGCTAATATGTGTTGAGCACGTGTTATGTGCCAGACACTGCAAGCGTGATGTGTATATTAAACAAATGTACAATATACAACAAGAGGAGAAACACAAAGAAACCCAAACCTGGGCACATCATGGTCAATTCCATCAAGTTAAAGATAAAAAGAAAATCCTAAAGGCTTCTTGGAGAGATGGCTGTTTCTAGGGATGGAGTAGGAAATATAGAAGATGAGGCTGGTGCATCTTGTAATGACAGAAGTAAGGAAGCAATTATTAAAATGCACAAAGATGCAGTCTGTCAAAGGGACACAGGAGCCATCCTAAAGAGCTCCCAATGGCCAAAACTGGACCAACTGGAGGAACAAAATAGAGTTACTTGGTCATAACCCAAAGTATAAATAGATATCTATGAGCCCATACTTATATAAACAAATGATAGAATGAATTAAAAATGGGGGAGAATGGATGTCTCCCATCTTCAGAACTTCAAATAATTCACGCAGATATTCTGCCCTGTAAGTGGTGGAGCATAACTCTTCACTCCTTAGGTGTGGGCTGCACATAGTAAATTCCTCCCACAGAGCACAGCATGGAAAGGGGGTGAGAGTCACTTTACAGTGGAGACACTTGACAACCCCACCTCAGCCAGGTGATTGGGGTCAACATCAATAGTGATAAGCCATGTTGAGATGTAACTTAGATACAGTGTGATGAAAAAGGCACCCTGCCTCTGTGTCTCTCCTCCCAAGAACACATAACCCCAGTCCCATCATTAGGAAAACAACAGACAAATCCAAACTGAGACACATTCTACAAGATTCCTGACCAATCTGTCAGGAATCCTCCAAACTGTCAAGGTCACCAAAACAGGGAAAGTCTGAGAAACTACCGTAGCCCAAAGGAGGCTGAGGAGACAGGGCTACATGTAATGTTGTGTCCTGGATGGGATCCGTGAACTGAATTAGGATGTTAGGTAAAAAACAAGAAAATCTGAATAACATACAGACTTCAGTTAATAACGATATATCAATATTGATTCATTAGTTGTGACAAATGGAATATCCTATAGTAAAATGTTAGTAATAGGGTAAACTGGGGTGTGGGGGCTATGAGAACTCCCTGTATTATCCTTGTAATTTTAGTGTAAATCTAAAACTGTTCTAAAATAAAACGTTTATTTAAAAAAGGAATTCTTCAAGCAGATTAAAAAACACATTTTATAGAGAGGAATAATGATAAGAATGAGTCCGTTCCATCAGAAACAATGTAGGCCACAAGAAATGGGTTACTTCTTTAAAGTGATAAAGATGAAAAGCATCAATCTAGACTTCTATGTCCACTTAAAATATCTCTCAGAAGCGAAAGCAGAATAAAGATATTTTCAGATGATCAAAAGCTGAAAGAATGTATTGCCAGCAGGTTCACACCATAATTGCTAAAGAAAGTCAGGCTAAAGGAAAATGGAAATTTGTATTTATAAGAGTGTTAGAAATTGTAAAATGTGGGTAGGTATAAAAGATTTTTTTAACTAATAATCTTTAAAAGTTAACTGATTCTTTAGAGTAATATAATAATGCACTGTAGAACCTACAATATACATTGAATTGAAATATGTAACCTACAAAGCACAAAGGATAGGAGAAGTTAAATGGAATTATACTGTTGTAAGGATTTTACATTACATACAAAGTGGTGTCATATTAATTCAAAGTAGATTGTATTAAATTAAGGATGTGTATTTATAAACCCTGTAGTAACAATAAAATATAACATGAAGAGTTACAGCAAAAAAACCCAATAGAGAAGATAAAATGCAATGTAAAGAAATACTTAGTTAACCCAAAGTACAGCAGGAAAGGAGGAAGCAAGAATAAAAGAACAGAAAGGATGAACGGAAGGTAAATACCAAGATGACGGACAGAGACAGGGAGATGGAGTGTGATGGAACACAGCAGGCAGAGAAGGCGGTGTTGCTTCCTAGGGCAACAGTGATGTGTAAGAAATATGGACATAAAGAAAACATTCAAAGTTTTCTTTGTTAGCAGATTATAGACATGTCAGAGCCCTCACTGATGTCCACTCTCCCTTTCTGGAGATCTCAAGTGGGTACAGCATCTTCAGTTATAAATCAGCCAGGTGTGTGAAAGGACAGCCCTTATTTCCATGGAAGATTTTCTAGTTAAGAAACTGGAAGCTATTTTTAGTAATTGCTTGTTTTCAGTCGGCTCCAGTTTACTAAGTTGATACAAGATGTAATCTTTTAGATCACATATTGAAATATTATTTGTGAGTAAGAGAAGTATATGACTTCAGGTCCCTAACTGAATATAAAAATTCTCAGGCAAGACACTCAACATGAAAACAATGACCATTCCAAGAGGCTATTCCTGTATGCTGTAAGAAATCTGTGACTAAGCTATGTGTGAAAAGATTCAAACTCTATTGCAGAGTCACAGGAATGTGCTATTTCTATGAACATATTTTAAGCTGGAGTCACATTTAACTTAATTCTTTGAACATCTTTGGTGGCTTCCTGGGTACTCTACCAGTTCACTGGACTATCTTCCGCATTCACATGCTTAGGCTAAAAGTAATGGTATATTTTTCTTCAAACAAGCAGAGTTAAAAACAAAATTTGTCGAAGATTTACAGATGATACACCGCCTTTTGGAGGTGATTGCTTTTCTGTGGCTTGAAGGTGCGTTGGGTCCAAGGAGTTCCTCCTGAACCCAGAGGAACCTGGTTCCGCTGTGGAACCCAGAGATTTGTAGTGAGCTATTCAGCTTCACTTCCACTACCTTTAACTGTAATTAGTACCACTCAGAAATTTGGGGACAAGGTTTGATCCCAGAAAGGGCAAGCATAAGGAATCCCACGGCAGATGGTCTTGCTGTGTGTCCCCGAGGACCACGTGATATCATGGATAAACCAAGAATTCTGGAATCAGAGGGATCTGAGTTTCAACCTACGTGGCCTCTGGGTAAAGAGGGATAACGGCCTTCTCAGAGGAACTCGAGGATTAAATCATGGCAGCAGAGCTCTCGCACAGCCCCTGCTACTGGCGGGTAGCAATGAATAGTGGTCCCACCTCACTCCCTCTCTTTCTTTCTTCGCTGACCTTGGCCACACCTAGATTAACTGAAAATATTCAGTTATTAGTCTTTTAAATTTAAGACAATATGTTCTTATATGTCTGCAATGGTCATTGTGACTCTAATTTTCATTCATTGTTGACTGCTGATGTTAAACATCTTTTCACATGCTTATTGGCAATTTGTCCCATTTGAAAGTATTTATTCAAATATTTTGCCCACTTTTTAATTGTCCTGTTCATCTCTTTACTGAGTTGTGAGTGTTCTCTTTGTATCCTGGAGACAAGCCATTCCTTTGTCATATATTTTCTCCCAAGATGTGGCTTGCCTTTTCTTCTTTTTCATTTTTTAAGAGCAGGATTTTTTATTTTGATAAATTCAAATTTACAAAATTTTTCTTCTGTTATACATACCTTTTGTTTCCTGTGTAAGAAGTAACCACAAAGTCTCAAATATTTTCTCCTATAATTCCTTTTGGAAGTTTTATAGTTTTAGCTTTTATGCTTAGGTCCACGATCCATTTTTAATTCATTTTTGTCTATAGTATGAAGTAGTTGTCAGGGTGTTTTCCCTTATATTTCTATTGGTTGTCCCAGCACCATTGGTTGTCCCAGCACCATTGGTTGAATGACTGTCATGTCTCTCATTGATTTGCATTGCCAAACTGGTCAAAGATCAAATGACCATTTGGGTGTGGTTCTGGACTCTCTCTTTGTTCCTTTGATCAATGTGTCTATTCTCTCTCTCATACCCGCTCTCTTGATTATGGCATCTTTATAGTCTGTTGCAGGATCTGAAATCTTTGTAGTTTGATACATGATTCGAAACCAGATCGTATAAGATATACAGATTTTTTTCTTTTAGGTTTGCTTGACTCTTTAGATTCTTTTTATTCCCATCTAAATTTTAAAATCAACTTACAGTTTTCTAGATGAAATTTACACTTTTGGAATTTGACTAGGATTGCTTTGAGTCTATAGACCAAATTGGGTAAAGTGAACACTATAACAATATTGAGTCTTTTGATCCTTAAAACAACATATATCTCCCCATTTTTTCAGGTCTTCCTTAATTTCTCTCGGAAGTCCTATTTACTTTTCATTGTACAGATCTTTTTCATATTTTGAGTTCATCCCTAAGTATGTCATATTTTTTTACACTGTTGTAGATAGTACTTCAATTTCAAAGTCCCATTTTTCTTTTTTTTTACAAAGATTCATGCTGAGCTAACATCTGCTGCTAATTTTCCTCCTTTTTATTCCCCTTCTCAAAGCCCCAGTACATAGTTGTATATTCTAGTTGTATGTCTCAAATTCCCTTTTTTTTTTTGATGAGGAAGATTGGCCCTGAGCTAATATCTGTTGCCAATCTTCCTCTTTTTGCTTGAGGAAGATTGTCGCTGAGCTAACATCTGTGCCAGTCTTCCTCTATTTTGTATGTGGGATGCTACTGCAGCACGGCTTGATGAGCAGCGAGTAGGTCCACGTCTGGGATCCAAACCCACGAACTCTGTGCCACCGAAGCAGAGTACACAAACTTAACCACTACGCCACTAGGCTGGCCTCTCAAATTCCAATTTTTGATAGTAGTATATAGAAATACAAAAATACAATTGATCTTTGCATTTCTATATTGTGTGCTGTGACCTTGTTCAACACATTTATAAGAGCTAGTGGCTATTTTGTGGATTCTTTAGGATTTCCTATGTGCATGATCATATCATTTACACATAAAGATAGTTTTACTTCTTATTTCCCAATTTATATGTCCTTTATTTCTTAATTACCTTATTAGGTGGGGTAGGATATGTCCTTTTTGGTGGAAAGTTTTCAATATGTTTTTTTTCTTTTTGCTGAGCAAGATTCACTTTGAGCTAATATACATTGCCAATCCTCCACTTTTATTGCTTGAGGAAGATTAGCCCTGAGATAACATCTGTGCCAATCTTCCTCTATTTTGTATATGGGGCACCACCACAGCATGGCTGATGAGTGGAGTAAGTCCTTGCCTGGGATCTGAACCTGTGAACCCAGGCCGCCAAAGTGAAGCGCATGGAACTGTAACCAGTCGGCCACGGGGCTGGGCCCTCAATATTTTTTTTAATGTATATAGGACTTTGCAGATTTTCTATTTCTTCTTAAGTCAGTTTTGGTAATTTGTGGCTTTCAAGGAATGTGTCCATTTCATCTCATTTTTCAAATTTATTGGTGTAAAGTTGTACATAAAATAACTTTATTATTCTTTTAATGTCTATAGGATCTTAGAAATGTTCCATCTTTCACTCCTCATATTAGTAAGTAATATCTTCTCTCATTGTTTTCTTATTCAGCCTGATTAGAGTTTCATAGATTTTATTGATCTTTTCAGAGATCCAGTTTTGGGTTACATTGATTTTCTCTATTCTTTGTCTATTGAATTGATTTTCCACTCTTCTTTTTATTTTTCCTTCATTCTACTTACTGTGAGTTTACTTTGATCTACTTTTTTTCATTTCTTGAGGAAAGCATTGATTTTATCATAATCATTTCAAATTCTACATTTCCCTCTAAGCATTTCTTTAGCAATACCTCAAAATTTTTGAAATTTTGTGTTTTATTTTTATTTATTTGAAAGTATATTCCAGCTGCTCTCATAATTTCTTTGACTCATGGATTATTTAAAAGCATGTTGGATTATTTCCAAATATTTGGATATTTTTCAGATATCTTTTTGTGATTGATTTCTTATCAGTACTGTTATGGTGAGAGAATGTACTCTGTACAATTTTAAGCATTTTTAACATTCTGAGATTTGTTTTATGGTCTGGAATATGGCCATAATACCCGGTGAGTGTTTTATATACAACAGAAATGAATATATATTCTGTAGTTTTGGACTAGAATGTGCCATAAATGTTAATTATGTGATTAAGAGTATTATTTCAGTGTTGCATAATCTTCCAAAGACATGTGTCTGAGATTTAATTTAGTCTGATAATATCTGTATGTAAATCTCCTGGGGGAGAGGTCCTAGGGTAACACTGAGCTCTGTTTCCTTTGGTGATGGCCCTTGACTGTGTAACGGGAGGACACAAGAGAAGGAATTTGGTCTTCAGACACAATCAGCAGCAGCAGGAGATTTTCATCATCATCAACTTAATCTTCAAGTATTTATTAAGAATCCATTAGGTTACATTCCCCCAAAGACCTAGTTTCCAGTCTGTCCTGTTGTAAGTCACTAAAAAAATATAAAGTCACAAAAACATTAAGGTTTTAGTATTTTTAAAATGGAAATATGTTGAGTTTTGCACGTAGCAATTTCTCCAGTGATTTCTGCTCAATCTACACCATTTTTTACTTTCCTCCAGTTTATGTATTTGTAGCTTAACTCAGCCTCAGCTAATCAGATCCCCATGATTCTCTGATATATGTCCCTGTTAGAATCCACTGAGGACTTCCCATGAGGCTGTTAAGAGAGAGGGGTTTGCTCTTTCCCTTTGGTCTTGAATCTGGGAGGATCCAGGGGGAGCTGCCCACAGGTGAATTGCATCAAAGGGATCTGAAGAGACCAGAGACAAAGATAGGTGAGAACAGATCCCAGTGAACGTGAACTCCTGAGTCCAGCTCCCCCTGCAGCTGCAGATGTGTCCCGAGAGCTTTTTGATGGCACAAGCCAATGCAGTTAATCCTTTCTTCCCTAAGCACTGCGAGCTATTTATTCTTCCTGTTGCTTAAATCTGTAAGACTTCTAAATGATGTAGATATTATCAAAGTCCTCAGTTGTATAAAAAATATGTTAATATGTGTTTTCTGGTCTGAGCTTCTATAAGACAGTGTGGATAGTTTGCTCTGATGATCTCTGCATCTTCACTGGTGAAACAAGCATCTGTTCCTGAGACAGTGGTTAATAAATGGCTAATGAGTAACTGAAATATTGAAACGTGTTTAGTGTACAGTAATACAGAGGATGAAGTAGTTGCCTGAGTCTTATAATTGTGAATGGTTTAGGAGGGCTCCCTAAATTTTCTTCGTAGAAATTTCTGGTTGAATGCAGCCAATCGTCAACCTCCAGTTTTTGTATCCTTGTCATGCACATTACCTGACGACCTTCTTCTCAAACACTTAGTGTTGGTGGCACCTTGCAGGACCAGTCTTAGACCATAGGGTCCATGAGGTAGGGACTCTTGGTGTTCCCCTTACACCTGGCCTGTGATGGTGGAGCATCATGAAGAGGTGCTTCAGTGCCTCTATGTAGGCTCTCTCCTGCAAATCCTCCTCCCAGAATCCTCCTCTGCTTGAGTTCTGGCCAATGTCTTTCTCTCTTGAGGGTACAAATGGATAAACATCGTCTTCCATGGAACTCATCCCAGTTTCACTGTGGGGTGAAGACAGGGAACAGACAAATATGAACTCTCCTCCCTGCTCCTGCCTTGCTCCCCAGGGTTATATCTCATCCTTTTCCTCAATAATATCCTGCACTTGGAAGACTATCCTACATTAAGATTCAAATAAGTCACACTTTGCAATGTGTTCCTGACCCCAGAATTTCTTGGCTAAATTCAACCCTTGTTCCACTGTCTACAAATCTTGCTCGAAAAAGGAGTCAAGCCAAGGGGTCTGTCTTCTGCTCACTCACCAGTTCAAGCCCACTTGTCACCCAGCAATGAAGACCAGTGGCCCTGCCTGATTCTCTCTCAGCTCCAGAACAACCACAAAACCCTAAACGTTATAGTTTGAATTATGCTCTTTCTTTTCTTTCTAAATTGAAATGAAAAGCAACTCACAGAAACCACAAACTGTGTCAGGAAAAGTAACAAAGTGGCAAATTGGAGGAGGAAGGAGGGCAGAATAATTTGCAGCAGTTTTAAGTGCACTTGTCATCTCATAGACAGAGATGGTTAGTTAGCATCTTACATTTTGCTGGCAGAGACTGTGTATGATCCAGAGCATTATGTAACACAATTTTTCGATAGCAATGGAAGGCTTCCATATTTTTATGTATTTGTCTAAGAAGTCAAAATGTGAAGAAAAGATATTGGAAAGGCTCTGGCCGCCAGCCATTAATCTCATATTATCACTTTTTACAGCCTGTGCTGATTATGCTTAGAAAATTGATGTAGTAGGGGGAAAACAAAATTATAGCCATTGGAATGAAAAGCTACTTACAGTCGAGCCAATGGAGATAAAATCCAATAAGACGTCTGCACACGTTCTCCACTCTCACCCTCCACTAAATTGCTGACATATTTGTTATGCTCGAACTCAACAATATCAAATACCAATATCAAAATGTAAAAAACATTTCTATCCCTTTACTAATTGCAAAGAGGGCAGTAGCTTTATTATTATTTCTTTACTTTTGTAAAAAAAAAAAGAACAAATAAACAAAAACGTGATACAAATTTGGAGCATTGGTTGACACTCAGTAAATGGGCCAGAATCCACATGGATGCTGACACTGCAGCCACCACTCACTGGAAGTGACCCCACATTATGCGTGATGGGGCGAGAACCTCAGAAGTCCCTCAGCTTCTTGGTGAGTGAAGTTATATGGTTCATGCTCTCGGCAGACTTATTTTCCTTTTTATTTGTGTTTCCTCAAGTTTTATGGCTTGGCCCCTTAGAAACCATTTTCATTTTTGCAAATAGAATTTATCTTCAGTTTATTTTATTTTACTTTTACTGGTTCCTCAGTCACCATGGTTTTAGGTTTCATGCGAGGATTTGCAAGTCTCTAAGCTATTGAGACTCTTGGCTGCTGCAAATGTCTGTGAATAACCAGAGACGGCCTGATTGTGGGGAAGTTGGAACATCGGCCAAGTCACCTACGGCCATTTTCTGGGATTCCTTCTAACATTATGTTTTGTATCAATGGTGATAACCATTAGCACTAAAGTGTGGATGCTGACTTCAATCCACATCAGCAATAAAAAGTAGCCAGTGAGTAGGTGGAGTCGCTTTATCCAAAATATTTTAAACTAGGTCTTCAAATAGCATGACGAAAACTTATTCTTACTTGGCACATATATAGCAACCCACAACTCCTGCTTTCAATAATATTTGAATCCTTAGCTTGAGGAAATAAAGGAAAATGTCAGTGTTATAAAATGACATGCTAGGCTCACTGAAAGGAAAGTCTCAGAAATAATTATGTCCACAACCTTGGTGAAAGATAAAAATCAGAAAATGCAGCTTGTTTCAAAATATTCCTCTTTCAACACATACTACTTTCATTGGATTGTGTCTTAGTTTTTACATTTTCAGATTGACTGAAAAAGCTAATTCTCATTCAAGATTAAAAGGTGACTGGTGGTGAGTGAAATTTGGTAAAGACCAGCAGATATAGCATTAGAAAGGTCCAGTATTCCATTGGATTTGCCAGAAAATCAATCTGGGTGTGAGATCTGGCTCTTCAATACTGCTATTTTGCCCATATCTCTGCCAAAGAGTCGCCATCTCCCTGACGCCTAACCCACCGAGGCCGCGCCTATCTGGATGCAGGTGGAGGCGGCTCATAATTTCAGTTTAGAGGTCATTTTCCTTGAGTCTCATCCAAACGCATGAACCCAAACATGAGGAAAGCCGAGGTGGGAGGTGATCAGACACAGCTCTCCAAAGACCAGGGCAAAGCAGCTGCCAAGTGGATGGAGCGGGAGAAGTGGAAGGATGAGGGCATGTTTCTGTCTGTTGCAGGGCTGGGAGGGTAAGAGGAGGTGGGGGAGGCTGCGAAGAAGTGGGAACATGAAAATCGAATCTTGATCATGTTTCAGACAACACACGATGAACTTTTTGTTCTTCATTTTATTTTTTCCTCAAACAACTTTCTGAAGTGGACATTAGTCTCCCCACTTTATAGGCGCAGTGGCGTTCACTGTTCTGCCAAGTACACACAGGGAGTGAATCCTGATCTAGGATTGTTGGGCGCAAGAGCCAATTAGTGTTTCTTAGGACCACTTTTGTCCACCAAGGAGACTGAAACGCTAGAAATGACTCAGTCTTCAGTTTCAAGTGGGAGATAAACCATGAAAACAATGACTAAATACTATTAAGGTGAGTAATATGGAAATGCCTTTTTTTTTTTTTTTGCAAGTCAGGTCAAAGGCAGGTGAATATTTGCAAATTCATATGGTTCAGCCTAATTAAAATAGATACATTGTTTGATTCCTTTGGGGAAATATGGAGGTCAGCAAGGCCAGCCCTGGTTAGACGGTCCATGATGCCGAGTCTAGGTGACATCTCTGCTCTCCTTGGCTTCTCCTCAGGGTCTCAAGACCCATTTTCCATTGTTCCCAGGACTTTTGGTTCTTATACTGTCATATTCTTCAATTTCCTTTTCTGCAATATTCAATCTACTATACATTGGCATCAGTTTTTCTTTGTTTTTATGTTGGAGAGATTCATTATCTGCAATAACTGTTTATTGTGAACAGATTGGGTCTTTTCATGACAGTTTGATGTAGAACAAATATCATTGAAAAGATTATTTGTGTGTGTGTGTGTAAATTATTTTTTCCTCCATTCCTATTTCCTACAATAACACTGTCCATTTTGAGACCATTTGTTCTAAGTACTCATATGTGCCTGCTACCTCTCAAGTCTAGTTTTTCTATTTTTAAGCTTCTGAGACTGTTTTTTTCCCTTCACTCTTTTTTTTTTTTTTGGTGAGGAAGATCAGCCCTGAGCTAACATCTGCCAATCCTCCTCTTTTTGCTGAGGAAGACTGGCCCTGGGCTAACATCCATGCCCATCTTCCTCCACTTTATATGGGACGCCGCCACAGCATGACTTAACAAGTGGTTCGTGGGTGGACGCCCGGGATTCGAACCAGTGAACCCCAGGCCACCACAGCGGAGTGCACTCAACCACTTGCGCCACTGGGCTGGCCCCAAGCTTCTGAGACTTTTTATGTAACTGTTAATTTTTCTATGCTTATTCATGCTTAGAGATGGATATCTCTTTGGTCAGAGGCAGTAGCCCATAAAGACTCCATCAGAGGTTGTACAGTTTTCTGCACTCCTTAAAACATCTTAAAATTTTGTATGTGCCTCTAAACATCCTCCCTAGATACCAGTCATCTCATAGAAGTTTACCAGTCGTATTGATGGTATGGCAGAGATTTTGGGTGGCCCCGCATTCCTGGCACTGGAATCATTCTCATTAGCAATCCTACACTGATAACTCACAGAATAATGATCAATCCAAAGTATTCCTATGCTGGCTGTGATGCCATCTATGGTGTGACCACTCGAGATGTAACGGTTCCTGTCAGAAACAAGCAACATTAAAATGATGTACACAAATAACTCGAATTTGCTGGTTCCAGTTGAGGATCATAACTGCGCTGATGTTTTTTTCATCTAAATAAAAAAATTACTGAATTTTATATGTGAAGTAAAGATGGTGTTTCATAGAATTGTTGCTTTGTTGCTTTCTTTCTCTAACATGAATATTTCACCTTAACACTACATTAAAAATTTGTTATTCTTTGATATTCTCCATCTGAGCTACTGCTTGCTTGAAATTAAGCCTCAATGTTGTGCTCATTAACTCTCAAAGCTTCTAAAAATGCCAAACTTACTCTTGGAAAAAGTGTGGTTCAAATGTTGCACCTTGATGTTTTACTGGCCCTCATACATTTCAAACCCTCAACTGTCACAATAAAATTAAATGAGTATAATTTATTGAAGATTTCTTGACATAATTATAGCTTTTTGAAAGAGAGGAATATTTTTTCTGGAAAGTAGCAGTCCAAAACAAAAGAAACCTAGAGCATTCACCTGACTGCAAAACCATAATTAAATCTGCTAGAGAAACCTGCAAATAGCACAAATGCTATTTTTGTACTGAGTTCAAACAGACATTGGCTTTCCCTAACTTAAACATCTCTGGTGAAAAGCTGAGTTCAGAGTCCAAGGCCTGGCAGATGTCGAGATGTCTTCTCCATGCCCGCATGGAGAACCAGCAGCCATGTTGAGGAAAATGGCTCTTCTGCAGGTAAGGAGGTTTATTTCTCCTTTAGCATCTCTTAGAAAATGGCTGGCCGAGTCTGGAGAGCACTGCGGGAGGGCAGGCCATGAACAGCACCTACTGTAGGTAAATGTGGTGGATTCAGAGGGCCCACATTCCTCCTACTCTTCCCACTTTCTCTCACCGTGGGCCATGCTTCACCCATGAAAGCCTCCCAGTTTCTGCTTGGGCCTCAGAGAACGACTGCACTGGGCAGAGCTGTACTCTATGGAGATGTCTGATTATGAGAGGACAGCATGCTGGGAAAGGCCACATGGGGAGACGGCAGGGAGAAGCCCAGTCAGGGGAGAGATGTCACTAACTCCCAGCCATGAGTTAGCTGAGACCCCAGCTGAGACCCTGATCAGCAGGATGAGCTGACGCCCCCGAGCCCTAAAAAACTGCAGATTTGAGAACAATGTGATTTAGTATTATTCTTTTAAGCCACTGAGTTTTGGAGGGGTTTATTACGTAGTGATAGGTGATCACAAGAGTCAAGTCTACTGCTCACCCAGACTTGATGTGCTCATCCTCCAAGATTGGGTCTGGGGCCACTGCTCTGGTAGGTATGGAGAGTCAGCTAAAGCCAGAGGTTCAGAGTAACAGCATATGCTAAAACCAGAGAATAAAACAAGGCATTTCAAAGCCAGGGAAGGGAACGCCCCCTGGAATAGGAGACATACAGACACCTCCAGGATAAAATAAGAGTTATTGACATTCCCTGCGCCGCCCAGGGCTGGCCACTCATGTGTGTTCACAATAACTGATGATACCTCTGCAAATAAAAATGAGCCCATTTAATATGCTGTGGTCAATAACTAATTAAATTTATTTTTAAGAAGCCATCCCACTGCTCCCAAATGGTTTGTAGTTGGAAACCAAGAATCACAGAGCAAAATAACCATAATGGTCAACTAACTACGTGTTATTTAATTGAAGTAGCCGTGAAAATCCATCTTCTTGATAAGACACAAGCATTTTATGGTTACAAAATGCTTTAGTAATCCTTCCTAACACAATACTTGGGGGACCTCCTGCCATTAAGGTTTCCTTTCTGAAGGGTCACTAGCAATAAATGTTCTATATTCACTTTTATGTCAGTTTCAGCTGTAAGGCCATATAAAATCCCAGAGCTGAACAGTGCAAAAGCATCAGTTGCTTGAATTCGTGAGGAATTCTGGGCAGTGGGACCAGATATCTGCCTTCTTCAGACAATGTCATAGTGTGGAAAAATCAGCTGTCCTCTGCTGCTGGAAAGGGTCATTAGCCGTTGCTGGATCTCCCTGCGTTGTGTGAACCCTTAACAGACACACAACAGCTGTCATGTGGAGGTCTACACATGTGCCCACAACTGGAGTGCAAAGACTCCGCTCTGTGGGAGACGCAGAATCGCACATGGGCTGTCTGAGCAACGTTCTTGTGGCTGCCTCTGCTGGGCCTCCTTCACTGTGATCAGTGGCAGGTTTTTCTTTTGTGGATGATCTCCTGTCTTACATAGTATGTTAAAGATGGAGACGATGACCGTAACCCAAGCGCATTTTTCCAGGGCAACTGTTTATTCCTGGCTCAAGGACCGGAGACGCAGATGTCCCCACTGGGGTCAGTGCTATGTGTCTCCAAGGTCCCTGTAGATCCCTCACCCAAGGACAGGCAGCCTTCACCAGTGGTTTTATGATTCAATGACAAACAGACAGAAAGGATCACGCTGAGAGGAGGAGCTCTGGGGACCTTGATTATCTCCCACCTTTGGGAGGAGAGAGAGGAATTTGTAAGGCCCAGGTGGACATCTGGATATGTGGAAGCAAGACAAGGGAGGAGGGCCTGGGAGGAAGAGTGGCTCTAAGCAGAAAAGCAGAGCCCATCACGCCTTCCTCTGGCTGGGTCTGGGCAGTGGCCAAGCGGGGCAGGGCCAAGTGCCCAGAGCCGGGCCGAATCTACGCTCCTCTTGCCTAGCATAAGGAACGTGTGCACAGAGAAAGCCCATCCTTGTTTACAGAAGTGAATCTGGAGAGCATCCTCGTCTGCTGGTGAAAGTGTCCCATTTTCTCCAGCGTGGGTTCCTCCCTCAGGCTTAGCTACAATGGCAGATGGAATTGGCAGGAATGTCCTCACCCTATAGGAGGATTTTCTTGATTTTGTGCCCATACCAATGGAATTACTGGAAACACGAGACAGACTTTTATAAGTACCACAGGCATGTCTGGTTTTTCAAGCTTCAGCAAAGAAGTTTTTTCAGTGAAGAATACGAAACAGACTTAATAAAAATATAACAAAGCAGCATTCTCTTGATTCGTTGGTGAGGGGATTTTGCCTTTCCCCAAACTCGCATCAATTTTTAAGTATAGTTCATTTTTAAGCATTTAATGAGTAATTAATTGAACAGAAATGGAGTCAAATGTTTTCACTTGCAATTGGGAGAAATTTTGCTTGTGTCACTTTTGTTAAAATGGGAGTTCAGAGTACTTTGACTTTTCATAGCCATACGAGAAAAAATAAATAAATAAAATGTAAGTAAAAAAACCCCACGGTGTCAGATGTCAGTCTCTAACTGCACTGGGTATAAAAATCTAAACACAATATAAAACAAACCAACAGAGAAACACATTCCCAAGTCTGTGCTAGCTTTCTTCTGATGAACTGCAAATAAGAGATAAACGAAAAGTTGAAATAAAAGCTATTATTTGTGACTATCGTCCCATTAATGAAATCTGGCTCTGGCAGCCTGTGGACGTGGAGGCAGATAACGCTGTCAATGCGGGTGGACAGATCCACGCAGACAAGCCCATACCAGCACTCTGGAGAGCAAGTTCATATAATCCTTTTCTATACTTCAGCTAGTATTTTTCTTTTTCAGATTATAAAATAAAACCTCCCCAAATTGGAAAACATAAATATTTTACGCATCTGTAGAGAGCAGACATATGTTTTCATTGGTTTACAGAGTGTTCTTCATATCTGAGGTTAAATTGTTATTCTTCCAAGATGAGGATTATTACTAATGACAACAGACACCTGGCTCTTGTGGATCTAAGAGTGCACAGCATGTCAAGGGCAACTAGTCCTGTGCAGCTGAATTGAAATGGTGTCAGTAAAAATGGAAAATGGGAACAGAGATATTCAAAACGAACGTTATTTTATGAAAAAACTAATCCACTAAAAATGTAGCAAAAAGGATGTGCCAAAATGCAATGACATGCTTGAGTCTAAGTTTTTAAGTAATGCAGACAGTAAATCTGTCTTTCCTGACACAAACATGCAGAGAGATAGAAGTATCTGGAAAGAAATATACCAAAATGTGGTTGATTTTATTGTGCATGATTTTTTTTTTATTTTAACATTTCGTTCTTTAAATTCGCATCTTCCAAATTTCCTGTAAAGGATATTTATTCCTTTATTTTTTTAAGATAACATTTTTTAGAGTGCATAGAATTAATAAGCCTAGATATAGGAAAAGACTTATGTAAATACTCCCATTAAAAAAGAACATTCCTACAGTTAAGTTCGGAGCTTTTGAATACAAAAGAAATACTAATTTTAAAAATAGTATTCCTTAGTAAATTGTAACGTATTAATTCTTTGAGTTTGGAGAGAGACCAGTTTATTTGTAGTCCACACTATTTACAAAATGCTTCATCCTCATGCAAATGCTAACACTTACTCCAGAATACAGTAAAACAAATTAACAAACTAAGACTTTCTAGATGTTACTATGCATTAGGTTCTGTGCTGAGTGTTTTACAGACACGATTCTATTCACTGCTCACAATCGCAATCCTGTGAAACAGCTCCTCTCGTTTGCATTTTATAAATGGGACAGTTGAGACACGGAGAGGACAGTTACCACACGTGTAAGCACACAATGAGCGTGGAGTCTGCAATCCGACCCCACCGGCCTTCCCCAGAGCCCAGGGCTCAGTCGCTATCGTCTCAGCCACCCCGCTGTGCTGCACTGTTTTTGCTTCTAAATGAAATAATGTACAAGTCAAACATGAACTTTGAATAAGTAAGAACTGTATAAAAATGAAATAAAACAGAATGATATTGTGTCTCTGCAAATGGAACCAGACGCAAGTGGACTAATGTGTGAAAATACGAATGCGCCAGGCTGCTAGTTCGGACCCCAGTGAGGACAGCGGGTCCCCACGGCAGGCAGGGAGTGAACGCCCTGCGCTGACAGAGCCCCGAGTCACCAACACACACAAGGCAGCCTTGTTCCCCTCCCTGCTGACTCCTCTCTCCTTCCGCTGCGGGGGGCAACTTCTTCTGCATTTCACAGCAGATAATTTCAATCCTCCGGATTGTTAGAAGACGTCCACGGGTTCCGGAGAGGATTGTTCTGAGAAACAGCATGTCTCCAGAGTGTTCATCTATTTCTAATGTTCTCCTCTATTTCTCAACCTTGTGGAAGAAACCACAAACTGAGAGCGAGACAGAGAGAGGGGAAAAGCACATCCCGGCCATGGTGCTCTTTAAACGCTTTACATCCTCATCTGGATCATCAAGTTCCCACACTGATCATGAGAACCAGACGAGGCACTTGAGCTGAAGCAAAGAGGAAAAAGTACAATTAAATCCATTGAATGAAAATCCTTAGATGTTTGGTGTTGCCAATATGCCTATGGTCTTGGGCCACGTCATCATCCTGGTGCTTTATACCCGAGATGGAGAAGAGAGAAGATGGACGCAAAAAAGGAGCAGCCTGCACCAGCTCTTCCCACACCCCTCAGCGGGGGACGGGCCCGTGTTCTCACCAGAGCAGGGCTGGGTGAGGGGGAAGCCGCCCACTCTCCCCACGGTGCAATCGTATTCGTCCTTCTTCAGACTGTACTTTCAAATACGCCACTTCGCGCTGTAGGTCGGCATTGTCGACTAATCTTAGAGGCACAAGTGACAGGGGCCCCGAAGGGGCCTGCAACAATTAATATGAGGTGGAAGATCTCACCACCAACCTCTGTATACCACCCACAGGTGTCTATGAGGTCTCTAAACACCACCCCATGAAATTATAGGGGATTAAGGAATAGATACAGGTACCCAAATAAACAAGCAAATGAAAAGAGGCAGCAAAGGTTGAGGGACACCCGGGAAGAATGTGTAATGAGAGAGGCAGGGCGTACGTACATTCAGAGGTACATGCCTTTTTGGGGGCCACAAGATACCCCACAGCACGAGTTTTTTGAAACAGAAGTGAAGTGGACAGAGTATGTCTGTTATGACCGCAGCCCGTGCAGGCGGAAGACCCAGCCCAGTGAGAGGGAGCTCTTCTCCTGGAGGCAGAGTCGGCCACGGGGAGAAGAGAAGGGCAGGATTCAAGGCACCCGGAGATGAACTAGTGCAGGCAGGCCCGTTGCGTTCAAAGGACGGACGCTGCAGAGGACATGGGGAGGGGATGGGTCTCGGAATTCTCGTCTTGTTTTGTTTCCCAGGATTGACCCGATCCTTATTCTATGGCTCCATTGTCCATGGTTCCACTGGGTTGCTCTTTTATAAAAACAATGGTCATGGAAGCACAGAATTCTCCCCAACATTACTAGCTGAGTACCTTCTCACAAAATTGCTTCTAAAGCTCTCTGTGGTATAAGAAAATCTAATAGAAGGTTTTACTTGATAGAACTGAGTATTTCAATATATTCATTATTTTTTACAAAGAGAAAGAATCATGATTATAGAATGTTTGCTTTAGCCTGCTAAATATGCAACATTTTCCCAAGTCTAAGATATTGATTTGCTTTCTGTATATACATAAGCAGCTTATATTTAAGATAGGATACTGGACTCAGTATTTTACTTCAAATTCCTGAATAGTCAACACATATAAAACCGTTTCCCTTGCTACACACAAGACTGAAGCTACACAGATTTGCTCCACCCACTGGCAGTGAAAGGAAGAAGGATCTGATTGAGATTGAGTGCAATATTAGAATTCAATTAACTCATCAGAACAATTAAATATTTATAAAATAGATATCCTCTTGTATGGCAGAAGAGAATTCAATTTGCCATATTCCACCTGTGAGATCTTCTAAAAAATGAAATGTGCTCCTGAAATGTGGTCTTTGAACAATTGGGTAGTTTGTTTTTTTTTTTTTTGGTGAGGAAGATCAGCCCTGAGCTAACATCCATGCCAATACTCCTTTCTTTTTGCTGAGGAAGACCAGGCCTGAGTTAACATCTATTGCCAATCCTCCTTTTTTTTTCCCCCTTTTTCTCCCCAAAGCCCCGGTAGATAGTTGTATGTCATAGTTGCACATCCTTCTAGTTGCTGTATGTGGGACGCGGCCTCAGCATGGCTGGACAAGCGGTGCGTCAGTGCGCGCCCAAGATCTGAACCTGGGCAGCCAGTAGCCGCGTGCGCGCACTTAACAGCTAAGCCACGGAGCCGGCCCCCCAATTGGCTATTTTAACCGAATCTTTGCTTAGCCACCTTGAACGTCCACAATGAGTGAAAGTCTCAGTTGCTTTTTGGGATGGTCATGGTGTTGAATCAGAGAAATGACCTGAATTAGACCAGAACATGCTAATTGGCTTGAGATGGAAGGTTTGACATAATAATAAGAAATTTGTATTAACTCCAAAAAAACTACAAAACTCTCACAGAAGGCGGGGACTCCTGGATTCGGATGAAGACCATGATCTATGCAGTGGACTGAAGCAGAAAGAGCCCAGGGCGGGAGATGTGGTATTTTTTGTGAGCTTAGGCAGGTTCCTTACCAGTCCTGAACTCAAGGTCTTCATCTCTAAAAAGATGGGGACACTGTGTGTTGCTGCCTGTGCCACGGTTGTCATAAAACCAAATAGAAACGTAATGTAATATGTCTTGATTTCCTTTTTTGTTCTCCCATACGTGAGCGCTCCCTTGGGAATATTCTGGATTGCCCCATTTTTCCTTCAGGCTGTTACATGTGGGACCAATGGCGGGTCAGGACTAGTTTGAACATGTGAGCCTTGCCAATTTGAGCTCACAGTACATGGTTTTGGAGGGTCCTGCACTGGGAGTTGGGAGAGCTGGGTTTTCATGCTGGCTCTGCTTGAGGAGAACATGGGAGATTCATTCACTGCTTCCAACATCAGCTTTCTCATCAAGAAGTTGAAGTATTTTAATCCCTCTGTTTCCTCTGAGCTCTGAAATACCAGGAATCACTCTCTTTTTTAGAGTCGGACAAAGAAAAGGAAGCTCTGTTCTATTAAGCACCTCTTCTTTCAGGCTCAGTGATGTGCTCTGTCCTGACATTCTCTGGTTTTTCCTCCACAGGGACCCTGGATCCAGCTGTCGTGGGGACACTTGATGAGGATGGCGAGGCTCATCCTGGTAAGACCAGGTCTGTATTATGAGAGGGCACCCGGCCTGGAACCGTGCATGAAGAGTATGCAGAGACCACGCACAAGACAGCATCCAGAGGCTTCTATATCACTAGAACACGATTCCCCAAAATGTTTCTTCCCCAAACTTAAGTTTTGCTAAAATTTTTCAAGGAAGTCATAGATTAAGAATGCCACCCCAATGATAAACAACATTCTGAATGAAAGTTTAATACAGTGTGACTTTTTGATCAACTTTATTAGCCATTGCTCTGTTAAATTAAATGCGAAACTCTCGCAATTTTGAGATGCATCTATAGTTTGAGCACAAGAAGACATTTAGACCTTCCTCTGTCGTCATGCTTTTGTTTTCCATATGACAAACTCATTTATGATCGATCACTCAGCATTCATCATTAGAACTGTGCTTCTTGGTTTTTATCTGTTAAAAGCATCTAATCACAGAAATCCCCCCCAAGGATTTTTGTGAAGGATAAATTAGCTGATGCTGCAAAGCTTTTAAAACAGCGTTTGGTACAGAGTAAGATTTTTATTTTTATTTTTAAATATTATTGATGTGACTACTCACATATTTGTGAATTCCTCTTCCAACTGAGGAAGGTGCCTCTGAATCATTCTGTATATTCCATGGCTTTCTTTGCAAAGCAACGAAAAAGCATCCGGGAGAAACCAGGCTATCACTGCTTCTGGGCTGTTACACGCAAAGGTTCTTCCCACCAGTTGGGAGAGGGGGACAAAGATGCATCAAGCAGCTTCATAGACTCTCCTTGGCGATTGGCTTGTACAGCAAATGTGGAGAACACCCCCCTGTTTCTGATATTGAGTGCCACCTATCCCTAAGCTCATGATAATAATAAAAATAAAGAAATAATGTTATAGAGATGCTGTATTGGAAAAAAAAAGATTTCCAAAATCTTCATACCTGTTGTGTCCAAAGCTAAATACTACAAACCTACTTCTTTGTCTATCTGTCCACCCACCCTGCAACCTACAGCAGTGGCTTAGTGCACTGGGGGCCCGAAAGGCTAGGCTTGCGCAGTTAGCAAAGTGGATCACAGAGCTTTCTGCAAACATTTTTGTCAAAGTGAGATAGAAAATGCCAAGGTTTCTAACTCAAGAATGCTGCTAAGATTTCAGGAGCTTCCTTCCTTTCACAAGAGATGGTTCAGGGAATTTCCCACGAAGAGAGAAATAGAAGACTGAAAAGTAAATAGTCAAGAAGCTCCAATTCGGAGAGGGACAGGTGGGAAATGGGCCTCCACGGTGTCTATGCCACATCCAGTCTAAGCTGACGGGGGGCTTCACAGGACACTGGGCACCCAGCCCCCAGGCCTGGGTCGTCAGCTCATCGCGCTGCACTGGGCAAAGCTCCGACTTCTCTTTTTCTTGCGTCAGCCTCTTATTTAGGGTGAAGGGAAAAGCCACGTGGCTTCTGACAGCTCCACATGAAACTATCTGAGCGACACTTGAAAGGATCTTTGCTCACTTTGGTCAAACACTGGACCTAACTCTCAACAGTGGCCCCTCATTTTCACTCATCAAACTTGTTGCAGCCAGGACGTTAGTGCATGAACCCCAGGGGCCAGCTGGACAACTGGGAATGAAGCTTCTCATACAGGATGCCCACAGGCGTTCTTTGCAAAGAGGAATGGGGAATGACATCCGTGTATCACATCCTGTGTGGCTGGCTGTCTGTAATTTTTGGTCCCTTGTCCCAGATGAGGGCCACCATGAGGAGACACAGCAGAGAGACACTCAGCCCCACATAGGTGATCACAGTCAGCACAGGGGCCTCCTGGATCCAGCAAAAGAAAAGAGATATCAACTCATTTTGGACCTTCGTATTCTTTAATAAATTTACAATTATTGTAAATAGGATAAAATTGTTTAATTATTATATATTCTTGATCTGGACTACCATTCAGTCCTTAAAAAATTATGTTTTCAGACCACTTATGGATGTTAGAAAGTGTCCATGACAATGTTAAATTTACAAAGCAGTATATATACTACATGGATCAGGGTCTGTCAATCTCAGCACTATTGATGTTCTGGGCTGGATAATTCTCTGTCGTGGAGGGCTCTCCTCTGCATTGTAGGATATTTCGCAACACCCTTGGTCCCACTAGATGCCAGCAGCACTCTCCCCACCAAGTGGTGACAACAAAAAATGTTTCCTGCAATTGCCAAATGTCCTGGAGATGGTGAAGTTGTCCCCAGTTGAGAACCACTGATATGGAGTATGGTCACACAGTTGAAAAAGAATACACGCATAAAACAACACGATTTATTTTTTAAGTTAATTTCCATTATCTCTGGATGGTAGAGATATTTCTTGTTCTTTGTAATTTTCTATATTTCCCATTTTAAAACCAGGAAGCATACATTTTCTTAATTAAATAAAATCAGTATATATTTAAATCCTCCACTGAATATAAGTTTGGAATAAGATTCATTTTATAAAAAAATTAATTATCAGACTCTAATTGCTTAGTAATACACTTAAGACCTTACCTTCATCACACTGGATGCCATAAGCACTGCAAAACTGGAGAGGCGACTGCAGGAACATACCGTTTGCATCACAGTATATAAGATGACATGACAGCCTTCATTGAACCAAACCATTTTGTGCCAATAGATACATAGAGGCCTTTCAATTTCATTTTTCCCCTGAAAAGAGAATAATAGCCTTGTTATATTGTATTTTACAATCACTTCAGTCAGTATATGTAATATATGTATCACTATATGTAAATCTATCAGAGTTAACAATTTATGTATATTTGAGGGTAAAACACAGCTATAATTGCTGCTCCCTATTGTTGATTGAATAATCCCTCCCACATTTGCTCCCTCCCTCACGTATCTAATTACTCCTTGACTATAACTGTGTCCTATGAATCCCAATCTTATCTTTTTATGAATAACTTCAACAGAACTTCTAGCCCAAGAGATGGAAAACTATGACCCTTGGCAGATGTGACCCACTGCCTGTTTTTATATGCCTGTGAGCTAAGAATTGTTTTTACTGTTTCAAATAGTTGAAAAAAATAAAAGAACAATATTTCATGACACTTGAAAATTGAACAAAATTCAAATTTCAGTGTCCATAAACAAAGTCTTGTTGGAACACGCCTATTAGTTATGTAGCTGATGTTGCACTACAGTGGCAGCATTGAGTCATTTTGACAGAGACCATATGGTTAGCAAAGCTGAAAGTAATTACTGTCTAGTCTTTTACTAAAAAAAATTAGCTGATCTTTGTTTGAGCCCACCAGCTATGAGTGATCAGCTTTAGACCAACTGGAGAACTTTGCATCCAAAGTGGGGAAAAGAATTATTGTTTGTTGAAAACCTGCCAAACGCATCAACTATGTTATATCATTAAGTTGCCACAACAGCCCTGACGAGAAAACTAAATCTCACAGAGCATCAAAAACTTGCCTGGGTGCCAGCCCTGTGGTGTAATGAGGAAGTAGGGTGGGCTCCGCTTTGGCTTCCTGGGTTTGCAGGTTCAGATGCCTCAGTTTTCTGTTACCTCCAGTGTCTTCTCCAGCAGTGGTTGTGCAGTGAATGCTCACCACTTCCATTCCAGCACTCAGGGTGAACGTCTTTTTGGACCCTTTACAGCCTCCTTTAATGGACAGGGTTTCAGTAGCTGAAAGCCAGACATTTTGTTATGAAGATTGATATCTACTTATATTAAAAATTCACAGCACTTTACACATTACACAGAGTGAGTTTCATTGTATGTGACACCACCACCACCAACAGAGCAGAATCACTAGGTAAAGTGAAAAAATTACAAAGGAGCTTCAAACAGTTATCTTTGTAAGTGAGTTTGTTGGTCTCATGTGGGGAAACAATACACTTGAGGGAACAAAGTAGATGAAATGAGGAATGTGTGTGGGGGAGATAAGAAACAGGAAGTAGAATTCAAGTTTGAGCTGGATGCTCTGTCATTTTCACTATAATCATTTCAAGAGAAGGAATTGGAAGAGGCTCTGCTATACCCCACCACTCTATAATCAATGTGCAGATGGAAAATATAGGCCCGTGTCTTGCCATTTTACCTATTTTGGTGAAAGATAAAGACATTTTAAGCAACTTTACATGGAGATGCTGGTAATAACACACAGTGAGTTTAGGTCATTTTGGTCTTCATCACAGTGTTGAATCCCTTCCTTCTGTATCTCTGAGACTAAGGACACTACATTCAGCTTCATTTGCAAGTTTCTCATATGTTCTGCACATTCCATTACCATTTGGTCATGCCTTTATTTCACCATTTAACCACAGTGTCCACCTACTGCTAGGCACAGGGAAATAAAGGAAACAGGACTTGAAGTGGAGCCCTACCCGTCTCAGCTTTGTCTGTGGCCTCAAAGGCCCAGAAGAACACAGTGGGACACGTGTGTCTCCCACATCCAGAAATGAGGGGCCGAGCACCTGTTCTGGACATGGCTCTTGATACCCAACAGGAGGTTTCCCAGCATTGGCGATGGCTGCCTGCAATCCCCCTCTCTATTAGAGCTTGAGATTGGAGAAACCAGATAGGATTCTAGGGGGAAAAGTTGAAGGTGTAAATGAATGTACTTTCCCCTCCTGTCACATCAACTGAGCAATGTTTCATGGGGACTATGCAGAGAGCATCTATCTGTTACCTGGAGATTGGAGAATGTAGAGATTGGAGTCTGACTCTCACCAAGGGAAGCCTGAAGTGTTTCCTGGATGAGATCGAAGATGCCCTTGCCTAATAGCAGAATAATGAGTATTGCAGTGGAATCGGGATGCAAAGGTGCAGAGTCCTGGGGAAGGAGATTCAGATCTGCAAATAGGAGCTAGACTGGAGCCCATGTTAGAAGGAATCCTACTAAGGGAGCTCCCCGCAGGATGAGAGGATCCTGCTTGAGTAGCTCAGAGGCTGAGGGGAGGGGTCTAAGATGCCGGCTGGGGGAGTGGCCTTGGGACATCTTGGGATGCCTGCAGGTCTCTTGCAAGAGGAGTGCCAAAGACGCCCCATGAGAGAAGCAGCCTTGTACAGTTTAAAAATTGAAAATGTGATTACCAAAACTGACTCAAATATAAAATAAAGAGAGAATATTATACAAATGTTGCCATGTGGTTTCAAGAGAACATCTGAGAAAAAAAATTCCAAATATCCACCAGGCCTGGAAGAATTTACATGGGGCATTGCCTGCACGCCAACTTGCCCAAGAACAAGGTCTCCTGAGCTGGTGTGAATGGAGAGCAGAGGGCGAAAAGAAAAGCATTTAGCCTCTCGTCCTGCAATGAGGAACAGGCTATCCCTACAGCATCCAGGTGCCTGAAGCTGCGGGAACACATGAGCTGAGCTTGACTTCCGCCCCCAGGATATTCACCCCAGACCTTCCCTGACAACACACGTGTTATTATAAATAACATGTCAATACATTTGAAAATTAGATGAAATTCACAAATTGCCAGGAAATGAAAGTTACCAAAACTGTCTCAAGAAGAAATGAGAAATCTGAATAGTCCCATATCTAAAGAAGAAACTGAATCCACAGTTTAAAACATTCCCACATTTCATCGTGGCTAACACCTCTGCTGGCAAATTCCACCAAACATTCAGGAGAGAAATAATACACATTGACTCTAGCTCTTCCACAGAACAGGAAAAATGGGAAAAACTTTTTGATTCATTTTGTGAGAATAGCTTAACTTTGCTACAAAAATCTTACAAGGTCATTACAGGAAAGGAAATTTACAAGCCACTTTTTTTCTGGAACTAAACTCATGTATTCCTAAAAAAAATTAACCTTCCAAATCCAGCTATATTTTTGAAGGAGGCCACATCATGACCAAATTTGCTTTATGCATTGCCATTCAGTGTGCTACTTCCTGAAAAAGGAGAAATCATAATCTGGGTAACTGCGGTTATTATCTATTATATATATCATGTATAATCTACTAAAATAGAGCTGGTCATGTTCTGTTTGTTGGCCTGGGTGTTGTTAATACATATGTACACTTTTTGATAACTTATCAATCTTTACACTTGGATGTGTGCTCTATTCTGATTGTATGTCATATTTCAACAAATATGTTTATTAAAAAGAGAAAACGAAAGCACAACAACGAATGAAAACCATAACAGTTATTCAATTGAGAAGTGCCCAGAGGACTAACCAGAAAGTTTGGGGAAAACAACCCAAAACAGACCTAACAAGTTAAAATGCAGAGTTATTTAGAGTCAATACAAACCGGAAATTTACCTTATTGAAGGTGAAATTGCAGAGATACACACGTGTGCATGTGAGTATTCTATCATGTATACATACATGTATATGATATACATAGGTACATGCATTATATATATGTATGAGTGTTTGTGGAGACACATGCACATATGCGTCTCTCTATATATATAACTTATAGGGGGTATATATATGTGTGTGTGTGTGTATTTATATATATACATATGGCTGCTCTGGAGAGGGAGGGAGGGACAGATGTTTACTGACCACCTACAAGGTTTCTCAAACTTAATTTTTCCAACATTTGAAATGTCATTTTTTTAAACTTCACATATGTTTCAATAATACATTTGTATTTTAATGTGTTATACCAGTATAATCTCAGCATTTTTAATTTGTTCATTAATGGCAGAATTCTCCAGCCCGTATACATTCTCTTGATGCTGTGATGTAATAGGCTGGGCGCTGACAGCCTCCCTTTTGTATTCCAGAGGTTGTGTGAAACCTCGAGTTTGTGGTCTCTCTCTGGCCTGCGGATTTGGACCAAGTTTCGGCACGTGCTCACTAGCTGTCCTCCAAAATTCACTCTAACCACCACTGTTGGGAGCATACACAGGGAAGAAGCCCTAGGGTGGAGGTGTGTGTATGTGAGGCACGCAGAGCACTGGGGGTGCCTAAGGGCCAGCTGGGGAGATGCATGGGTGAGGCATAGCCCACAAGTCGTGGGAGACTTCTTGATGGAGTGCTCAGTGCAGTTACAGGATCCACATCCTTTAAAGCCCTCTAAGGGTACCTATCTGCCAATGCCTCCAAACTCTTCAACCCATCCAGACTCATATTTTTGTGCTCCAACAGAGGGCTGGAACTTCTCTTCTTGAAACCTGGACTTCCACAAAGGCCCTCTCCTCTGTGTGTCATGATCTAAGACAGTGTTTTCAGGGGTTTCCATGCAGCAGCTGAAAGGAGCTTGAGCTGGTTCACGGGCCACTGCAGGGTCCAGAGCTGGGACCGAGGTCTGTCTGCCTATTACCAGATGCATGGGTGGGTGAGACTCCCTCTGGGTCCCTTGGCATATGGTGCGGGATCCCACTTCTCCCACAAAGGCACTTTTGTCTATGGATGGATGCCAAAGCATTGTAAGTGCAGGAGTAGAAAAACAGGAGGTGTCTTATTCCACCATGATGCTGATGTCACTCTCCTTTGAATTACAGAGATTCCAATTTGACTCAGTTTTTCAGGAGCCTGTTATTTGCCTACAATTCTCTACAACCTCAGACCCTCCCAGACCCACTCTATGAAGGACATAGAAAGAATGTTCTCAGATCTACTTACAAGGTCCAGGCAAATAAAAGCCAACAAATTGGTTCTGGTCATTCTGCTGGGAACAGAGGGCAGTGGACGTCTCATACATTCTGGTTTGGAAGCAAGACTTCTTGTTCTCTGTGGATGAAGAAACAACAAGAAAAGAGAGCCTGTGGTAGGTAAATACATGCTTGATTCATCTGAAAAGCTCATCTCCTCCCCTTCAACTTGAAGGTTAGTGTAGGGCGAGAGCACGGGTAGTTTCCACTGTTCACCTTCTCCCTTAATATTCAGAACAGAGAATCAGTTTTATTTTGGGTGGCAATTCAACAAACTAAAAGATAAAATTCCTAACCCCTCTTGCAGATAAGAGTGACCAGACTAAATTCAGGCCAATGATGTGTGACAAGAAGTATGGAGTGGGGGTTTGTGGAGGCTGCACAGATGGAACTGACATAGATGGGAGGTTCAGCATTAGACACATGTGACATCAATCCACAGGTGTTGTAGGTATTATCTCATATACACCTGACGATGTTCCCAGAAAGCTGTTTTTAGCACCATCCCCATTGTGCAGGTGGGGAGACTGGGGAGATCTTGAGAGGCACAGTGGCTTTTCCAGGACACAGAACTGGTAGGATAAAAGAGGTGTGACTTCAGCTCTGTCTCCTCAAAGCTGGCCACTGGTTCCACTCCCAAGGAGCTGTGGGGAGGGTGGTGATGGATATTTGTGTACAGTGATGGAGATGACATGAGCAAGGAGGGAGAGCAGCCAACAGCCTAGCAGGGGCTTTGTGTGGGTCTGATTGAAGGAAGGGGCC
The DNA here is from genome assembly GCF_020826845.1 of Diceros bicornis minor. Taxonomy (NCBI): domain Eukaryota; kingdom Metazoa; phylum Chordata; class Mammalia; order Perissodactyla; family Rhinocerotidae; genus Diceros; species Diceros bicornis. The sequence goes on along the minus strand of NW_026691812.1, from coordinate 363,968 downwards.
AAGTAACAGAACCTTGAAGAAGTGACCTCACTTCCTTGGTGACAGCCCCCAACAGAACTTAGAACTCTGGTTACCAGGCACCCACATTGTAATCACAGCCTCCTGTCCAGTTCATTTGAGTGGAGACACTCGACACAGCAGGATGTTCTCGTGTTGTCCCGTGACTTTAGGAGGCTCTGGCCCCCGGAAAGCCAAGAATGAGAGCACGTTAAGTCGCTTTAGACATTGGCTCAGCCCTCACCTCGAATGTCTGTGGCCTTTTGGCAGGAGGAACCATCAGGTAACAGCGTAGCCCAGGGCAGGCCACTCTAGATCAGGCCACAACTGTGATCCCAAATGGACAGCCCCACACCCCTTGACCCTCTTTGTGTGTGTGTGTGTGTGTATGTGGGAGGTGGAGTTAGAGAAGGTAGTATGAGGAGGAACCACCCTGAGCAGGAGCAGGTAGCTAAATGGTGGAGATCTGGTGGTGTGTCATGTTCATACTGAAGATCTTGGCTGCAGGAGAGGAAGATGAGTGCTGGGGACCAAGCTCTTCTACCCACATGTGAATCCCAGGCCGTCGAGGTGTCATCACATTCCTTCCCTGATGGAGACTATGCAGATGCCCCTCTGTGCCTGAACTGTGGTGGGGTTTCCCTCTGTGGTAAAGTCCAGGCAGGCCCCTGATGCCTCCTGGCCTGACTTCTGGGCACTGTCACTGCAGAGCTGCACCCAAGTGATGGTTGAGGAGCTGGTAGATGGTTTCCAGTTCACCATCTCCCCGGAGAGGACACAGGTGCACCAGTCCATCAATGAAGAGGGCTGGTCTGAGGTGAGTGTGGGTGCAGAGGGGTCTTCATACCCAGGACTCTGAGATGACCAAGGCACTACTAGAATGCAGACTCAAATCTGAGTCTCCCCTGGAACCCCCCAGGGTTTTTTCATTAGAGTGCTCCACAGTCCCACTCCCAAAGGAATCTGGACCTCCACTCCTTCCCACCAGCTACACAGGAGTGTAGAAAGTCACTTCATGCTCCCGCTGGTTCACCACGATGTCATTGAGTGTATGTACCTCCTCCTCTCCCTCAGTGTGAGGATGAGTCCACCGTGAATTTAAATGAGGCCTGCAGGATGCGGGCCCTCCAGACAGGCGTGATGGAGAAGATGACAGAGTCCATCGCACCAGCTTTCCTGAGGAGGAACATCTCTAGCTTCACCACCTTCATGGTCAACTACTCGGCCTTAGACACAACCCACCAGGTCCTGGACCAGCTGTTTACTAGGTGAGTGGCCACTCCCTCCTCAGCACAGTGGTGACTCTACCCCCTGCCAGCTGTGTGTCCTCGGAGTGTCACCAAATCTGAGCCTCAGCTTGCTCCTCTGAAAAGTACGGTGGGAGAGGATAAATTTCATGGGGATCTTGTAGGAACTAATGGGATCAGCAATGGCGGGTGCTTACTTGGTGCCTGGCTCTGCAGAGAGGGCTGTGGACGTGCTGTGGTTGTTCATGGTGTTTATTTCTCTCTTCCCCGTGAAAAGTAGTCTGCCTCACCCATCTCTGAGATGCGGCCTTTCTGAGTTTGGAAAAGCACATGGAAACCACCCTGTCAAGGAGTTGGAGATTCCATCCAGCTGGTCCTGGTCCTTTTCCTTGGGGTAGCCAGTCAAGGATCTCTGGGGCAGCAGAGAGGCCCTAGGCCCACTCAGGTGTCTGGGATGGCACTGGGTGGACTACATTCATTCAACCATGTAGATTAAGCACCTACTGCATGCAGGACATTTGGAGACAGTAAACCCAGTGAATGAAGGAGACACAATGCGTGGCCTCAATTTCCGTCTGAGAGTGAGACATTGACATTCGACATCATTCGCAGGTCTTGTCATCCACCGTCCATCCCAAGGGATGCCCTCATAGCCTCCTTGACATCTGGAGGCATCTCCCCTTATTCCAGCCAGGAGGGCAGAGCGCAGGACCACCTAAAAAAGTGAGTGGTCTTTGGGTCCAGAAGGACGGCCTCCTGTCTCTAAAGAACAAGCTGTGGGGGGAGAGATGGAGGCTGTGGCTGAGGGGAGCCTGTCAGAAGCCGCATCTCACGCATCTTTTGATTCCCATGGGAAGGCAGAGGCCCGGTGGCTTCCACTCCAGGAGGACAGGAGTCAAAGAGCTATGGATGGGTGCCAGGACCCCTGGGAACCAGAGGGGTGGCTGGGCTGAGTTCTCCCCTAGAAACCCATTCCCACCACAGACCCATTTTAATCTGCCTCCCCTTCTCCACATCTACCTCTTCTGACCACCGCCTCCAGGCCCAGAACAGGAGGTGTGTGAGCAACCTGCTCACACATCTGTCTCAGTGCTCAATCCAGTTGCACAAGTGCATGGAGGGCCGGGGTGGGCTGTGTCCCAGACCTTCAGGAGAAGAGTGTCAGTGGGAAGAGAGTCACAACAGACTCTGTGTCAACTTGCTAGATAAGCAGGCCTGCCCCTGCCAGGACAGCCTCACAGGGGTCAGGGCTGCCATGTGGCTCTCACCTGGATGGAGAGGTGCGGGCATAGGGCCCAGACCCAAGCCAGGGTGCCTTGGGTGAGAAGTGTGGAGGGAAAGGCCAGGCCTCTGACTCTGTTGCCCAATTGCCTCCCCCAGTGCCATCTCTTCTCTGGTGGGAACCTGCCTGGACCCAGGGCAGGATTTCTGGGAGCTCCTGCACTATCCCTGCTTCAGCATGAAGCTGGCCTCTCTGCATCTCAGCTTGCCTGGCTAGGGGCTGCAGGGCCACGCCTACCTTCTCCAGGTCCAGCTGGAGCATCCACGGCCCATTGAGGCAGATCTGCAAGGTGAGGGGACTGCAGTCTGGGAAGATGATTTGAAGGGTCTTCACAGGCTAGGTTCCCTTAAAGGCAGTGGGGTCTTTCCTGGCTTTGACAGGCACAGGGGAAGTCAGCTATTTGAGTGACGCTGTTTCTTTCTCCTGCTGCAGTACCATCTCCAGAGCTCCCTCCAGCTCCAGAGCCAGAGCAAGGGCCAGCTCCACGGCTAGATCCAGCTCCAGCGCTAGTTCCACCACCTGTGCTAGAGCTGGAGCCAGTGTCACCTCCATCAGTCCCTCCAGGGCCAGAGTCACCACCAACTTCAGCTCCAGCCCCAGTGCCAGCTCCTGAGCTGGAGCCAGCTGGACCATTGGCTCCAGGGAGAATCCTCCCTCCACCTGGAGCGATAACAGCAGAGCCAGATCCAGCCCCAGAGCCCGCCTGCCCCTGGGACGTGACCACCAAGAACCTGCTGAGGGAGGAGAAGCCTGACTTCTTGGAGTTCCCTCCCCGGCTGGTGGCAGAGCAGTTGACACTGATGGATGTGGTGAGCAGCGGGGCTCTCAGGGCAGGTGGGGCCGGCCTTCCCTGTGCCATCAGCTGCCCCAGACCTGCCATTTCCTGATCCAGAATCCCATGATCTTGGTCCAACCTCTTGCTTCCCCACTTACCCTCATGTGACCTGAGCAGCCTTCTTCACTCCCAAGCCTTTGCTGTCCTCATGTGGACAGTAGGGATGGACTTTGAGAGCAGCTGCCATGCAGAGTGGCTGTGCAGGTGGATGAGGTGGAGCAGAGAGGAAGTTGGGCAGAGTCTGCGATTTGGTTGGGGAGGGGAGCACACTAAATTGTTGTCTCGTCCTTGGGTAGTTCACTCATTTGCCCAGGAGGCCTCAACGGCCTCAGCACTAATTAGGCACTTCATGTGTACATGACTACAAGGCAGACAAACAAAGCCCGTGGTTGTTGCTGCCTTGGGGGAATGTGCATGTGAAAGAGGAGTCAGACCCCAGGATTGTCAGAATGGGTGGAAGATGCCCCTAGAGATGGTCAAGCAGGAGCCGAGTTCTGGTGCTTGGAGGAAGTGAGACTGGGCGGCGAGCAAATGCTACTTCCTTGCGCCACAGTATTGGGTCCTGGGCCATCCTGTGCTGGGTGCCCTCAGGGGACACAGGCAACATCCAGGGATTACCACAAGTCTCAGGCCACATTCTCAGCTTCCTGAGCTCCAGCTCTCACCACTGACCCGGCCTGGGACTGGGGGCTGCAGATGCTGAGCTGGGCTGTGGCAGGGCTGGGTGACACTCCCTGTCCTCCCCAGGAGCTGTTCAAGACAGCGATGCCCCACGAATTCCTGGACTCCATCTGGTCCCAGTGTGACAGGGGCAATAAGCACCTGGAATCCACCATCGATGTCACCACGACCCACTTTAACAGAGTGGTCGAATGTATCATAAGCACCTGCATTGGGGACCCGAGCATGACTGCCCAGGACAGGGTCAGGGTGGTGGAGCTCTGGATCCAGGTGGCCAAGGTAAGATGTGGGAGGCCCTGGGAGCCCCTCTCTGGTGTCGGGGGAACTGCCCCTTCTCCTTTCTCAGCTCTCATATTTGAAGTCCGTGGTCTGAGCCTCTGCACAATCCTTAGGCCCCTCCTGCTAGGCCTCGATGACCTGACTCCTGGTCCCAGTGGTGGGAAGCTCACCCCTTCCTGGGCTCCTTTCTTGGCTTGAGCTAAAATCCTCCTCCCTGGAAGTATTCCTCATCAGGTTCCACCTGTGCCCTTCCTGGGTTCCCTGAGCTGCTGTCTCATCCAGGACAGGAGACGTCAATGAGGCGACAGAAGCTAGAGGAAGCAGGGCTCCAGCTCCCCCTCACAGGTCATTCTCTTCCCTTCCCCAGGAATGCCACGGCCTGAGGAACCTTTCCTCTCTCCACGCGATCTTCTGGGCTCTGCAGGGCCCCTCCATTCAATGTTTAAAGGAGACGTGGAGACAGGTGTCCAGGTGGGTAGGCCTCTCTCCATGCGAGCACCACCTGGGTGGACCAGACACCCCCCACAGGGCTGGCATTGCCCTTCAGTCAGTTGGGACCTCCTGGGAGACAGCAAACACTGGGGATAGGGTCTGACCTGGTTGGCAGGCTTGAAGTCGTTCTGAAAACTTAGGCCAGTCGTTCTGCTTCAGGAATCAGTTTCCCTAAGTGACAGATCATGGCTTGAACCAAATTGAAGATTTTCAAGTGTTTGCAGCAACAGAACTCTCTGTCCACGTGAAATTAAGACTGCTTAAAACACATCTGCTGAGAAAATAAGAGAATAAGAGAATGGAGACCCCAGGTGACAATAGGAGAGCCCCCTCCCCAGTCCCAGACACCTCAGGGCTCAGAGGACACAGTGAAAATGCTCATCCAGGCTGTCTGGATCTTCTGGGTTTTCAAACAAAAGGGATTTACCCTCAAACCACTCCACAGTGTTTCTTTCCTTTTTTCCCTCCTCAGGAAGAACTGTCAAATCCTTAAAAATATCTTCGAAACATGCCAGCGGGAGAGCAGGAAGCTGCTCAAGGAGGTGAGTGGAGGCTGGAGATCTGGAAGGACAGGAGGTGAGGTGGGGAGGGACCAGGCAGGATGTGCTTTGGTAAGTTTTTCACTTAAGGTTCCCCGAGAAATAACGGTCTGTCTTGTCCAGCTGGACAGGAAGCGGGGGGTGTGAGCTGCAGGGGCAGATGGGGACTGTTTGGGGCAGGAGGCCTTGGTCACGGGATACAGTGGTGTCGCCTGGACTGTTCCAAGAGGTGAGGAGCTGACAGAATGAGCAGGTGTCTGGCTTCCATGCGGACCCATCAGCTGGCCCTCATCATCCTCCAGGCTGGCGGGTGGATGGAGTGGGTGGGGGTTCCTTTCTTCCTAAAGCAGCCCAGTCTGTCCTCAGGAAGCCAGGCCCCTGCTTCTCCTTCTGTCTTCACTGCACCTCATAGGGGAGGGCATTCTGCCTGTCCCAGGGATGGGCACTGTGAGGTCACACAGGCCTTGTGGACACAGGGGCTGCACAGCCTTGGGCCAAATGGTGGATCTGGGACAGAACTGTGTGCTCCCTGGGACTGTGCAGTCTAGGCCGATAGTGGTCACTGCTGACAAACCAGTGAGTCACCCCCAGTGCCTTGTCGACAAGGATATGCCCCAGATGGCAATGAGAATTATCAGGGAACCTACAGATTCTTAATGGACCTTCCTGACAGATTCTTAATGGCCTCCATCGAGGCCCTGGCAGGAGGGGCCTAAGGATTGTGCAAAGGCTCAGACCACAGACTTCAAACATGAGAGCTGAGAAAGGAGAAGGAACATTAGAAGTTTCCAAGTGAAAAAGGATGCAAATGTCACCATTACACAGTGCCGTGGTCACCCCCTACACTGTCACTCAGATGTGGCACATGGGGGTCCCCTTCTTGAGTGAATAAAGGAGGAGTTCTGTGCAGGGACCATCCTGAGGGGATCCTAGGGAGCTCAGCACTTTGGCATGGCTTCAGGTCCAGCCTGGTGTCAGAGAATCCCAGGGGGCTGGAAAACACAGAAGCCACTTGCATGGGACCCAGAGACACCTTGTGCCTCTCCATCCATGGCTCAGGTTGACTGAGGGCCTCAACACACCCCGAGAGTCCAGAGGACAGGACATTGGTCAGAGGTGTGTCTGGAGGCGGAGTGAAGGCCAGGGGCCAGGGCTTCTGGCTGGGAGGGGGAGCGGTCTCCTCTGTGGGCCCCTGAGCAAGTCACTGCCCCTCTGTGGGCCTCGGTCTCCTCATCTGGGAAATGGAGGGAGATGATCTGTGGTGCAGGCCTCACAGGGGTGATGAGGTACAAGGAGGAGAGGAATGTACAGGAGCTTTGTGCTCCTCCTCCTCGAGGGGGGAGGGGACAGCACTGGTGACAGTCAGATGATACTGAGTCCTCAGGGGACCCTGGGAGGCATGGGGAGTCCTCCTCACACTTTCCTGATGAGGAGAGAGGCTTAGGGGCCTGTGTAGGCCTGAGGGCAAAGAGGAGGGAGTGTTGGAGCTGGGAGCGATCTAGAATCAGGGCACCCTGGAATGGGAGCAGCCATAGACACCAGATGTCCAGGGTCGAAGATCAGGGGCCTGGGAGACATGGCGAAGGGAACATGGCCTCCCTGAGCCTGTCCTTGACCCTGCAGGAGGTGATATCTGTGAGGGCCACCCTGCAGATGGACCCCCAGGGACCTCAGGAGAGGCAGCAGCAGCAGGTGAGGTGGCCTGAGGGGGAGGGTCCAGGTGTCAGAGTAGGGGTCACTCACCTCACGGCTGGAGGCCTCCCTAAGAGAGGGGTCCCTCCTCCTCCAGCCCAGCTCCAGGAGCCCAAGAGGATGAAAGGCCTGCCCTGGAAGTGACCAGGAGGAGGCCTGGAAGGGCTGGGCCCAGGATGGGTTAAGGTGGGGAGGGGCAGGGACCACATACCCTGGGATTTGCCAAAAGCCACCCCTGGGAGGTGACTGGGGAAGTTGGGTTGCCCTGGAGGGGGCAAATGGGGGGAGGCCGATGAGGGTCCTAGGCTGTTCTCTGTGGGAGTCTGTGGTGGGCAGGAGGCTGGGGTGAAGGGATTTGGGGGAGGGTCCATGGGGGCACCTGAGAGGTGGGACTCATCTCACCACTCCCACCCTGATTTCACAGGGTGTCGTCCCCTTCCTGGGCATGTTCCTCTATCACCTGAAGCTGCTGGACATTGGGATGGAGGATGATCTGGAAGTGAGTGAGCCTGGAGGTGGGGACAGGGAGCAGGATCCTGAGGTTTGGGAGGCGAGAGCCCTGCACTGGGACCTGAGCTCTCAGTATGTGGCAAACCTCCTCTCATGAGAGCCCCATGGCCACCCCTGGGAGCTGGGGAGTCAGGCACATCTTAGCAATGCGTGAATAGACGCTCCGCATAAGCCCCCCACCAGTCTACCTGGGCTGGTGAAGCTCATAGCTGCCTGCCTGCAGAGCTGCAGGAGGCTGTGTCTGAGATGGATTCAGCCTCCCCCTCGGGCCCTGCCCCTGGGGGAGTGCCATCAGCCCCTGCAAGTGAGGAAGCACTTCTGTGTTCCAGCTGTCCCTTCCTCCCTGAGGCCTCAGTCTCCCTGTCTGTCATCAGAGAGGGTGTGCTACATAAGGTCTCTGGCCTCAGCTCCCCTGTCCCTCCTGCCCTGGAGCCCAGAGCCTGGCCCAGTGTCAAGTTCTCTTTGTGGAAGGTCTGCCCTCTGCTGGGCCCTGACATTCCTGCAGCCTGAGAACGGGTGGGATGGGGGTTGGTTCTGGGCTTAGGGGGCTGTTTCTGATGGACATTGGCTGTCTCCCTTCCAGGGAAATCGGGTCAACTTCCAGAAATGGTGTGAGGTGAGCAGCTATGGGGAGGGTGGGGATGTGGAAATCAGAGACCTCGCCTGGCAAGACTTTCTCTGGCCTCATCCCTTGGGTCTTACATTTATTGGGAGAGTCAGATCCACAAAGCTGGGGATCCCATCACGTTGGCGGGTGCGGGAGGGGCTGGCATCAAGGACACCTTCCTGGATGAGGGACTAATTCAAGCCAACTGTGAGGACAGGCAAGTCCTGAATGGAGTGGGAAGGAAGGAGGGTTCCCAAGTGAGCACAGACCCCAGACCAGATCCTCACTCCGCACAAGTCCCTGGCAGCGTTCCCCACCCAAGCCCTGTCTGCATCCTGTCCTTCCTCCCAGAAATACAAACTCATCCGGAGGATCCAGCTGCTCCAGCAGGCTGCAAATGCATATGACCTGGAGCCCGACGAGCGATTTGGGGCCTGGTTCCAGGCCATGGAGCCCATGAGTGTCCATGAGAGGTGAGGGGGACAGGAGTTGGGTGAGGGCAGGCCAGACTCTCTCTGATGGCCAGCTCCAGAGCCTGTGGCCTGGCTCGCTGATCAGCCACAGAACTCGTAGCGTGGTGACCCATGGGGCACCAGGACTCAGCTGGTGGCAGGCTCTGGGAGGGGCACCTGAGGTGTGGCTCCTGGTAGCTCACAGGTCCACTCTGTCCTGTAGCTACTGGGTCTCCTGCCAGCTGGAGCCCGCACACCAGAAGGCGAGCAAAATGCGGCTCTTCATGAGGAAGAGGAACCGGACATCCTCCAGTTCAGGGCCGAGTGAGTGTTGGGACCAGGAGCGACTGAATCCAGGGGCTCAGTACAGCTTCGGGCTAAACATGGGCCTCGATCCCAGCTCCACTGCTGAGCAGGCCTGGGACAGGCCGCTCCCCTCTCCTCTCTGGGATTCAGTTGCATCCTCTGAAATGGGTGATGCTAAATGATGCCTCCTGCATCAGGGACAAACGAGGTGCTGTTGATGGACTGAGCACTCGGTACAGGGTTTGGATCAGAGTGCAGGGGGGCAGGGAGTTGTGCCATGAATCTCAGGAAGGATCCCCAAAATAGTCTGTTTCTTCTCTTCAGCCACCATGCCCTTGGCGATGAGCCATCACACTCTGGAGACCACAAGTGCAGCTCCTCCTGACCAGCAGGGACACTGGCGCCCTCAGGGTGCACCGGGCCAGCTCTTCCCACCCTGAGTGAACGAGGACATCCTAAGACTTTCCCTGGTTACCCCTAAATCCCGAGAGGGAGGGCACCACCCCCTCCCTCTCCCTGACATCACCACGCCAGCCACTGTTAACCCATTGGGGAGGAGTGATATTATTTCTTTAACAGTAAATGGTAGATTTGACTCTTACATTATATCCTGTTTCTTTCACAGCCTGGGTGTTGTGGTGTGGTTCTTTCACTTCTTATGCTCATGTAAATGAGACACAGAATCTCACTTTCCTCCTTGAATGAAGAACTTGTGTATGGTCACAGCTTATTGTATGTGGGAGAAGGGAGGAGGGCCACCCTCCTCCCTGGCTACTGAATGAAACCCTCAAGTCCCCCTTCCTCAGAGGACAGGTGGATTTCAGTGTGGTTCACCTGGGCCAGGAGCAGAGACAGCCCCTCAGATCTCCCTGGATGTAGAGGTTGGAGGGACTTTCCCAGGCAAAGCAATAACCACTGAAATGTGGGTGTCTTTCAAATAGCACTTACCAGGACCATGTCCTTCCCCAGGACAGCGGCTGTCTTTCTACAGCTTTCCAGGAAGAAGGAATGTTTTTTGCTTCTCTTGTTGAGGTTTCTTGGATCAGATATTGGAACTTGCCGTTTTCTAATCAGTGTCTGGATTCGCATCAACACTAAATGAGGAAAAAATGTAAAAAGATAAAAGTTTGCATGTGGAACGGACAAGGACAGAGGAAGACCATGTGCAGATGGACTAAGGGCCGACAGGACATCCCCATCAGGCCGCCTCTAGGGCTCCCTGTTCACCCTTCGCCTAGACTGGAATCCTCCTGGGATCCTGGCCCATGCCCGTGGAAGTCCTTTTCCCGCTTGTTTCATGTCACTTTATGATGAAGTGCTGCTGTTCACGCCCAACTCTAGAGCTTTATGGATCAGATAATACCCAGTTCATAACAGTCATCTCAGACTGTCCCATAATTAGGTATTTAGTCCCAACCAGCACCAAGTAGCAAGAAAGGTGCCATTTCTCAAAAGGAAAATGGATATCTGCATGGTTTTGCTTTAAAATCCTAGGTGCATGCATTGTCATTCTCTTGTGGAGGGCTGCCAGAAGATCCCGAAAACAGCCCTAAATGCCAAAGACCTGCTGATTCATATGGCCTAAATGGTAGAATAGCTTATACTGTACCCTGGACCAGCTTCAGAGACTTCTTTTGCTCTGAGCCCCATTTGAAACTCAGTAAATATGCAAAGTAAATCACTCAAATGAGACACATATTGGCTCCAGAACCCAAAGAGGCCCACAAAGCATTGGATCTTTTTTAATGTTAATAGGTGGAAGATACATCAACTTAACTTTCACATTGAAGGAGGGATCTCAGTATGCCCCAGAACCCTAGAGCCCTACAAACCCACCAAGTCTTCATGGGGTTTATCTCCCACTTATATATCTTACTAAAGCTTCCAGGGTATTTGCTACTTCCTTCCCAACAAATCTATTAGCATGATTTCATGGATTATTTAGCCTCGATTATGACAGAGAGGGCTAGAGCCGAAAGTAACAGTGAATGTTTTGTTGCCCCGATCATGTGGAAGCAAATTACTTCTTGGTTGATGTAGAGAGAATAAAGCATTTGCCAGAACAATAGTTGCATACCAGTTTTTAGAGACTGTGCTGTTTTGCTCCAGTAAGGAGACTACATCTGTAAAAGCAGCAGCATTTAGGATCACCACCTGATTAAGTGTAGGAAAATCTGCTACCACTCTCCAAAACCCCACTACCATGCATACAGGCCAAGTCAACACACTTGCATCTCTCAAGACTTGCATGGTGGCATTACTCTCCACAGACTTCCTCAGGGATGCAATATTGCTTTTGATTTATTATTTTGGTTGAACAGGGAAATTCCAGTGGTTTCCAGTTGGTCTTTCCTATTATATAAGCCATTGTTCTACAGGCAGGGAGCCAGTGTGAAGAGTCTGCTAGTTTGCAAATGTGTTCTTGAGAACTATAAATTCAGGTAAAATTTAGATACAAAGAGAATTCCTATTGGGTTGTATGTGTGGACCCACTGGGCCCACTGTGAGAAGGAATCAGACCAAAGAACTATTTATCATCTAATCTCTCTCAATCTCCACTCTGACTATTTGACCAAAAAGCATTTGGGATCCCCGGGAATTAGCATCAACTCCAATTCTATCTTAGTCATTCCAAAAAAATCTGGCTGTTTCCCTCTTCCCATGCACAGATACCTTGGTAAAGGGTCCCAGGTCACTTTCAGAAGGGCAAAGAGGAAGATTTACAGTATACTATGTTGGCAGGGTTATAGCATTCTTCCTCAAAGGGACCCCACTCATATCTCAATTTCGAATATCTATTCCTGCACCAGTACCAAACTGTTTCTATTAATACAGCTTTATAATGTGTCTTGAAAATTGATAAGGCAATTCCTAATATATTCAATGATTGTTTTGGCATTCTTTTTTTTTTTTTTGGAAGATTGGCCCTGAGCTAACATCTATTGCTAATCTTCCTCTTTTTTCTTGAGGAAGATTGTCCCTGAGCTAACATCTGTGCCAACGTTCCTCTATTTTGTGTATGGGATGCTGCCACGGCATGGCTCGATGAGCAGTGTGTAGGTCCACGCCCAGGATCCGAATCCTCGAACCCCAGGTCATTGAAGCAGAGTGCAAGAACTTAACCACTATGCCACTGGGCTGGCCCCATATGTTGGCATTCTTATATATTTGCTTGTCCTAATGAATTTTGGAATCCATTTGGCAAAATCCACACACACAAAAATTCTATTAGCATTTTTATTGAGATTGTTTGGATTTATAAATTAATTCAGGGAACACAGAAATTTTTCATAACATGAAGTTATCCCGTCAGTGAACGTGATATATCTACTTATTTGGCCATTTTATATCTTTTATTAAATTCTACAATTTTCTCAGTAGAAGTCTTATACATTTTTGTTAGTTTTAGTCCTAATCGGTCTCACATAAAAAATTTAAAACTTTTATGGACTCACATTCTCATCCAGCTATTTCCCTTTCCACTTTATAGTCAAACATCTTGAAAGAGTTGTCTACACTACATGTTTCCATTTACTCATCTCACTTCCTCTTAAACATAAAGCAATTTGGATTCAATGAGCTCCACTTCATCAAAACTGCTCAGTCACTGATGACACACACAACTTTAAAAATCCACAAGTTTCTTCCTGACCCTTATCTTGCTTGATTTTTAAAAAATTTATATGTTTTCACTTTCAGTTTCCAGTTCTGCTCGTAAGGAGCTTGGAAGTTACCGCTCCATCCTGATAACAAGTAAAAAGCTGAACAGACTGAAAAATCAACAAACAACTATTCTTGGATCCATAAGGCAGGGGAGGACACAGGGTAAACTGCTGCCCCCAAGAGTGGAGAGATGGACAGGCAAACACAGAGAGCCGCAGCTCACCAGAGCAGAGACTCGCGCGCAGAAACCACCTCCAGAACCAGCGCCAGGGTAGGAAAACCTGAACTGTAATGGACAGATTGGTGAAGGCTCAGTGCGGACAACTCTGAAAGTGAAGAACTCTGGGGTGATCCAGTCATAGAGGGGCCCCCAGAACACTGTGAGATTTACCTCCAGGAGCTTGACTAGGTTCCCACAGTAAATATCTGAGAAAAATCCCCTTGTGCTCCTGGCAGGAGGAGGGGAAAAGGAACCATTCACTCCAGAGCACTCTGTTCTTCTTAACAAGGCCCACCCTCAGGGAAAACTGTCTAACAAGAGCTTAACCTACTGGAGTATTATCAGAGCCTAACTGACCTGGGGGAGGGGAAATACCCAACTCCAGCCCACTCTAGCCATCCTGTCTTACCTAACGGGGCAAAAAAAAAACCTGAGAAATAGTCATGAAGTTCACAGTGCAGAGGCAGAGGCTCACTGAAAAACTGAGACCTAATCTTAGGACTATAGAATGCTTCCCCTCCCCAACACCTCACTGCCACATCACTAAAGGCCTATTTACAGCAGTTCCTTTTACCCAGTGCATCACATACAGCTATCAAGAAAATTTACCAGGCATATACCAAAACACAAAAAACATAATTTGAAGAGACAGAGTAAGTATCAAAATCAAACATGGCAAGGATGTTGGAATCATCAGACTGGGAATTTAAAACAACTGTGATTAATATGCTAAGAGCTCTAATGGATAAAGTAAACAGCATGCAAGAACAGATGGGTAATGTAAGCAGAGAGATGGAAACCCTAAGAAAGATTCAGAAAGAAATGCTAGCAATAAAAATCACTGTAACAGAAACGAAGAATGGCTTTGAGGAGCTTATTAGTAGGCCAGACATGGCTGAGGAAAGAATCTCTGAGCTAGAGGATCTATCAATAGAATCCTTGAAAACTGTAGAGCAAAAAGAACAAAGACTGAAAAAAAAAAAAGAACAGAATATCCAAGGACTGTGGGACAACTACAAAAGATGTAACACATGTGTAATGGGATTACCAGAAGGAGAAAAAAGAGAGAAAGGAACAGAAGAAATATTTGAAAAGATAATGACCAAGAATTTTCCCAAATTAATGTCAGACACCAAACCACAGATCCAGGAAGCTCAAAGAATACTGAGCAAGATAAAAGCCCCCAAAAATTACACTTAGGTATATCTTCAAATTATAACCAAAAATAAAGAAAAAATCCTGAAAGTAGCCAGAATATAAAAACATCTTACCTATAGAGGAACAAAGATGAGAATTACATCTAACTTCTCAGAAACCATGCAAGCAAGTAGAAAGTTGAGTAAAATATTTAAAGTGTTCAGAGAAAAAAACCCACCAACCTAGAATTCTATACTCTATGAAATTATTCTTCAAAAGTGAAGGAGAAATAAAGACTTTCTCAGGCAAACAAAAATTGAGGGACTATGTTGCCAATAGACCTGCTCTGCAAGAAATGTTAAAAGAGGTTCTTTAGAGAGAAGGAAAATAATATAGGTCAGAAATTCAGATCTACATAAAGAAAGGATGAGAGTTGAAGAAGGAATAAGTGAAAGTAAACCAAAAACTCTTATTTTTCTTATTCTTAATCTATCTAACAGATAACAGTTTGTTTAAAATAACAATGTATTTGATTATGTACGCTTACGAATATGTATGCTTATGTGTGCTTACATATAAGTGAAATGAATAACAGCAATGATACAAGGGATGGGAGTAAGGAATTAGGATTATTTTGTTATTATAAAATACTTATGCTACCCAGGAAGTAGTATAGTGTTATTTGAAAATGGACTTGGATTAGTTGTAAATATATATTGCACTCTAGGGTAACCACTAAAAAAGTTTTAAAAAACTGTAACTGATATGCTAAGAAAGGAGAGAAAATGGAATCATACAAAATGCTCAATTAAAACCATAAAAGGCAGAAAAAGAGTGGAAGACAAAAACAGGAACAAAAAACAAAAGAAACAGGGGCCAGCCCAGTGGCGCAGCAGTTAATTGTGCGTGCTCTGCTGCGGCAGCTTGGGGTTCGCAGGTTCGGATCCCGGGCGCGCACCAACGCACCGCTTGCTAAGCCATGCTGTGGCGGCGTCCCATATAAAGTAGAAGAGGATGGGCACGGGTGTTAGCCCAGGGCCAGTCTTCCTCAAGAAAAAAGAGGAGAATTGGCATCGGATGTTAGCTCAGGGCTAGTCCTCCTCACAAACAAAAAAAAACAACACACAAGAGAAACAAATAGAAAACAGTAATGAATATAGCAAATATATGTCAGCTATATCAAAAAACACTTTAAATGTAATGATCTAAATGTACCAATTAAAAAACAGAGAACGTCAGAAGGGATCAAAAAACACGACCTAACTATAGGTTGTCTACCAGAAACCCACTTTCAATACAAAGACACATATAGATTAAAAGTAAATGGGTAGAGAGAAATATACCATGCTAACAATAATCAAAACAAAGCAACAGTAGCTATAGTAATCTCAGACAGAGCAGACTTTAAAGTAAGGAAAGTTATCAGAGATAAATAAAAGCATTATATAATGATAAAGGGGTCAATTCTCAAAGAAAACATAACAATTGTGAACGTGCATGTGCCTAACAACAGAGTGTCAAACTATGTGAGGCAAAAACTGATAGAACTATAAGCAGAAATAGACAAATCCACTATAATAGTTGGCGACTTCAACACCCCTCTCTCAGAAATGGACAGATCTAGCAGGCAGAAAATCAGTAAGGACACAGTTGAACTCAACAGCATCATCAATCAACTAGATATAATTGACATCTATAGAGCACTTCATCCAATGATAGCAGATCACACTTTCTTCTCAAGCTTGCATGGAGCATTCACCAAGATAGACCACATCCTGAGACATAAAACACCTCAACAAATTTAAAAAAATAGAAATCATACAATGCCTGCTTTCAGACCACAATGGAATTAAACTAGAAATCAATAATAACACTTTACATGTTTTAAATTTACATAATTCACTCTTTGTGATGTATATTTCTATGGATTTTGACAAATGCATAGAACTGTGTATACCATCACAGTCATGATCCAAAAAGTTTCATCACCCCAAAAATTCCTGCTTGCTGCCTCTTTGTGATCAACCCCTCCCCACACCCCACTCCTGGCAACCTCAGATTTGTCTTCTATCTCAATAGTTTCGCCTTTCCCAGAATGTCATATAAATGGAGTCATACAATATGATGCCTTTGGGTTCTAGCTTCTTTCACTTAACAAAATACCTTTGAGATTCACACATGTTGTTGCATGAATCCATCAGGGTTACTTTCTCCCTTGTGTTGCTAAGTAGTATTCCAGTGTATAGATATACCACAAACTGTTGATTCATTTATTCTCATTGGAGTTGTTTCCAAGTTTTAACAATTAAAAATAAAGCTGAAATAAACATGCGTGTACAGATTTTTGTGTGCACATAAGTTTTTAGTTCTCTTGGGTAAATATTTGGGAGTAAGACTGCTACTCCCATATAAGAATAAGTAAACATATAAGCACTGTATATGTTTAAATTTGTTTGTTAAAAAAACTATTAAACAGTTTTTCAAAGTGGCCATACTGTTTTATAGTCTTATCAGCAAAGCATGAGGATTCCAGTTGTTCCACATCTTTGTCAACACTTGGTAGTGTCAGGATTTTTTTTTTTTACCTTCTAATAGATGTATAGTGGTGTTTCATTGTGATTTTACTTTGTGTTTCCATCATGAGTATTGGCATCTTTTCATATGATTATTTACCATCAATATGTCTTTTTGAGTAAAGTGTCAGTTCAAAACTTATGTTTCTGTCTTTTGAGTTATTTCTTGTTGAATTTTGTGAATTCTTTACATTCTGAATAAAAGTCTTATTTTATTGAGGTATAATTGATATATAACATTATATTAGTTTCAGGTGTATAAAATAATGATTTGCTATTTGTATATATTGGGAAATGATCACCACAATAAGTCTAGTTAACATCTGTCACCATGCATAGCTACAAAATTTTTTCTTGTGATGAGAACTTTGAAGATTTACTCTCTTAGCAACTTTCAACTATGCGGTACAGTATTAACTATAGTTATTATGCTGTACATTACATCCCCACTACTTATTTATTTTATAACTGGAAATTTGTACCTTTTGATCTCCTTCACTCACTTTGCCCACCCCCCCACCCCTCAACTTTGGCAACCAGCAATCTGTTCTCTGTAGGCATGAGCTTGTTTTTTTGTTTGTTTGTTTTAGATCCCACATGTAAGTGAAATCCTACAGTATTTGTCTTTCTCTGTCTGACATTTCACTTAGCATAATGCCCTCAAGGTCCATCCATGTTGTCATAAATGGCAAGATTTCATTCCTTTTTATGGCTGAATAATATTTCAGTGTATATATACACCACATTTTCTTTATCCATTCATCCATCAGTGGACACTTAGGTTGTTTCCATGTCTTGGCCACTGCAAATAATGCTGCAATGAACATGCAATGAATATGAAGTCTTTTGTCAGAAATGAGACTTCTAAATATTTTCTCTCAGTCTGTAGGTTTATCTTTTCCTTCTCTTAACAGTGATTGTTTCAGAACAAAAAGTTTTCATGTTTATAATTGCTCATGTTTTGGCAGCATTTGACATTGGCTTTCTCATCCTTCAAGACTCAGTTTCAGGAGGCCTACCTGAATTAGGCTCCTCCAGCTCCTTTATCTTAGCAAATTTCTATCATATTACCCTATACATTTTCTTTATGGCACCTCTCACAAACTGTAATTATTTTATTCATTTATTATGTTTATTATCTGTATTCCCCACTACATTATAAGCTCCGTGAGGAATGGGGGCTGCATCTGCTTTTTCACTAGTACTATCAATGACTAATATAGCGCCTGGCAAATAACTATGGAAAGGAAGGAAACAAGGAGAGAAAGAAGGAAGGCACAAAGGAAGAAAAGGAAAATCTTGAGGGAGAGGTCCAAGATTATTCTGAGAATTCAACTTCAAGAAACTAGCTAATTGTTATGATTTAAATGGAAATAGAAAATACAGGATTGAACAGCAACTCCCCACTTCCAGCCCACCCCCCATCAGCCCTTGGCAACCACCATTTTACTTTCTGTTTCTATGAGTTTGACTACTTTAGATACCTTATGTAAGTGGAATCAGGCAGTATTTGTCCTTCTGTGACTGACTTATTTCACTTAGCATAATGTCCTCAAGGTTCATCCATATCGTAGCATATGATAGCATTCTCTTCTTTTTTAAGGCTGAATAATATTCCATTGTATGTATGTACCGCATTCTCTTTATTCATTCATCTGTTAATGAACATGTAAGTTGTTTCCACCTCTTGCCTATTGTAAATAATGCTGCAATGAACATGGGAACGCAAAATATCTTTGAGATTCTGTTTTCAATTCTTTTAAATAAATATCCAAAAGTAGGATGGCTGGATCATATGGTAGTTCTATTTTCAATTTTTTGAGGAACCTCATACTGTTTTCTGTAGTGGCTGCACCATTTTAATTACCATCAACAGTGCACAAGTGTTCCAATTTTTCAACATCCTTACCAACACTTGTTATTTTCTGTTTTTTTGACAATGGACATCCTAACAGGTGTGAGGTCATATCTCATTGTGGTTTTGATTTGCATCTCCCTGATAATTAGTGATGTTGAGCATTTTTCGTATACCTGTTGGCCATTTGTATGTCTTTTTTTTGTGTGAGGAAGATCAGCCCTGATCGGATGGCACCCTAACATCGGATGCCAACCCTCCTCTTTTTGCCGAGGAAGATTGGCCCTGGGATAACATCTGTGTCCATCTTCCTCTACTTTGTATGGGACACCACCACAGCATGGCTTGACAAGCTGTGCGTCGGTGCGCTACCAGGATCCAAACCTGCAAACCCTCGGGCTGCCGAAGCGGAGCACGCACACTTAACCGCTGCGCCACCGGGCAGACCCCTGTATGTCTTCTTTGAAGAAATGTGTATTCAAGTTTTTAGCCCACTTTTTAATTGGTTGTTAGTTTTTCGGCTATTGAGTTTTATGAGTTTCTTATATATTTTAGATATTAACCCTTTATTGGATAACTGGTTTGCAAATATTTTCTCCCATTCTGTAGGTTGCCTCTTCATTCTGTTGATGGTTTCCTTTGCTGCACAGAAACTTTTCAGTTTGATGCAGTCTCACTTATCTATTTTTGCTTTTGTTGCCTGTGCTTCTGGTGATATGTAAGAACAAACCTTTTAGCAAGGTCTTCCCGGCTTTCAAATTCTGACCCCAGCCTGCCTTTCTTCTTTGAGCTTCACCACCACACCACCGCACACCACAGTCCAGGCCACTGGACCACTCCCAGTCCCTGAGAATGCCATGCACATGTATGTATCTCTGCATATTGTCCTTTCTTCTTGGAATATTCACCCTCTGCTGTCTACCCAGCAGGTGCAGTATTACAAAAGTCTCTGGTGGCTTTCCTGATCCTCTTCCTCCCAAGGAAGGATTAGTTGAATTCAGCTTTGTTTGGTCCCCTAGTGAAGTACGTACTAGAGTTGTTTACAAAATTGTTTCCTGTTCTAGACTATATCCCAGAAATTAATATCTACCAGATAGTGTATGCTATTTTTTAAATAAATTTGGTCATTTTGTCTCGATTTCTTTATCTATAAAATGACAGTGCTTTTAAATTTGCTTGTCAATAATAACCAGCCGAAACTCATTTTTGAAATATAGATTTGAGGCTCCCTCCCATAGATTATGATTGCAGGGTTCCAGGAATTCATATTCGAAATGACCTCACTATGTGATTCTTATAATCAGGTATGTTTAAGAGAACTGAGTTAGATTACTCTAGGGCCCTACCCTGCTCTAAATTTTTTCCTTTTTTTGTCTATAATTTCTTACGGCATAGAAGAGAATAAAAGTGAAGGACAAAGGTGAAGGGCATGTTTTAAGATGACTAGCCAGAGTTTTGGTAACTGACACCCATCCCCTCTCCTTCAGTCCTTATTTTCAAGGGCAATTTTGAAATTTTAAGCCTGGTAAAAATGTGGAAATGTGATTAGAGTAAAGAGAAAGTAAGAGGAGAAACTGATTCGATGTATATCTAAATTACAAAAATACCTTAGACAATTTTCCATCAATAATCAAAATAACACCTAACACCGGTACAATGCTTACAACTTGCAAAATACTTTCCACTTCCTTTATCGTTTTTACACTTTATAACCACACTGTAAGTTCAGCAGGGAAAAGCAGGACAGCAATCATTATTTCCATTTTATACAAATATTTTTTGAGTGCCTATGTCATATGAGGAAAAAATAGAGTATTTCATATAGAAAAAGGCTATGATCTTCTATGCGTTTAAAAGAGGTAAAGTTCTCAAACTGTATATGCCCAGGTAAAGAGTTATTGGACTGAGTTGGAAAGATATATTATCCAGATATTTCAAGGCCATCGAAATCTTCTTTTCCCACCACCTACGCAGAGTTATTTAGGGAACTGCTATAAATGCCCTCTTGACTTTTCAAATTTGAAATAATTTCAGAATTACAGAAAAGTTGCAAAAATAGTAGTTTCCATATACCTTTCATCCAGCATCCTCTAATGTTAACATTTTACATACCACAGTACAGTTATCAAAATCAGGAAATTAATATTGGTACAATACTAGTGACTAAACTACAGACTTGAAACATTTTTCCACTAAGGTCCATTTTCTGATGCAGGATGTAATCCAGGATCCCACATTGCATTTAGTTGTCAAGTCTCCTTAGTCTCCTTCAATCTGAAATAGTTCCTTGGTCTTTCTCTCTCTTTCGTGACCTTGACACTTTGGCAGAGATACTGGTAGAGTTATTTTGTCGCATATCCCTCGATTTGGGTTTGTCTGATGCTTTCTCATGTTTAGATGAAGGTTATGCATTTTTGGCAAGAACACCACAGAAATGGCATTGTGCCCTTCTCAGAGCATAAAGTCAGGAGACATGGTGGTCTCTGCCAAGTTTCTCCATGTAATTATTCCCCTTCCCTTGTCATTAATAAATATCTTAGGGGAAATACTGAGACTATACAAATATCCTGCTTCTCCTCAAACTTTTACCCACTAATTTTAGCATCCTTCAATATATTTTGCCTCTGATAATTATCACTATGGTGTTTGTCTAATGAAGATTTTCTTTCTTCTTCTTCTTTTTTTTTTTTTTGGATATCTGATCTTATTTGTTACTCTTAGAAAATTTCATTTTTGACTGGACTCAGACTTAGAGGTAGAAGCTTTCGGGACAGCCCCTGTCTCTTGGCAATCTGTTCCTGGTGTTTTTCTTTGGCCTCCTTCACTCTCTTGGCCAAAAGTTCAGCATATTCTGCAGCCTCTTCCTTGTTTTTCTTAGTACACTGTTTCTTCAGAGCAATAGGCCGCCGTTTGTGTTGCAGGACACGTGGAGGAACAAGATGCTGAATCTTGGGTGCTTTGGTCCTAGGTTCTTACCTTTTTTGTCTAGGGGCTTTCTCACAACATTCTAGCGGACATCATCCTCTTTAGAGAGATTGAAAAGTTTGCAGATTCTGCTAGCTCTTTTGAGCCCCACACGACGAGTCACAGTAGTATCAGCGAGTCCAGAAATATCCTTCTCCCCTTTTTTCACAATGAACAAGTTGAGAACACTCAGATTGGCAACCACAATGCAACCCCCAACAGATTTGTGCTTTCTTTCTCCAGTCCTCCTCCGTCTGTAACAGGAATGCCCCTCACTCAATAGCAGGCAGACACGGCCATGGGTCAAGACACCCTGCTTGATGGGGAAACCCTGCTTGTCATTCCCACCACTGATTCGGACCACATAACCCTTCCACTCTTCACCCAGAGCGTCAGCAGCAACTTCTGTGGCCATACGCTTCTCACAAAATGTACAAAGTTGGCATTCATCGTCCACTTCCATGAGTTTCTGGCAGCCAGTGACCGGGAAAGAGATGTTCAGCTTCATCCTGAAGCAGCCGACTACCTCCGAGGCACCACAAAAAAAGAGGCTAATGAAGACTTTCAATTTTCCTCATTCCTCTATATATATTAGTTGGAATTTTTCTCTAAGGAGAAGCTATCCCTTCTCTCTCAATTATTTATTCATTCATTTGTGCCCTTCATTTTTGCTTGTGTGTTCCCTCTGTTTCCCTTCTTTGCCAGGCCAGTAGGAATTTAGCAAAGCAATAGATAAAAACAAATATCATTTAAAAAGACAACTCCCAAAGTATTTTCAAATTTTTTGCACTATCCTGTCTAACCAGATGGACTAGTCAAACAACAAAAAACTTAGATTAAGATCAGACACACAAACAACATTGATCAAAGCAACATGAATCCATAAGAAACAAACTGACCAAAAAAAAGACAAAAGTCCTTACTCACTGACTGTGTGTGGTATCTTAGGGGCAAAAATTAAATCAATGCATTTTGACAACCAATGTTCATTTTGTTTGTCTCCAACTCTCTAACCGGGTAAAGTTTCTAAATAAAAGAAGAAGCTAATTGCTTTATTTCAAAATGGATAGTGGTTTTTAATGGTTTATTTTGGCTTGGGGCTTTTTCTCTCCAACCAGGACATCTATTCTTCTTCAGAGAACAAAACAGAAAATAAATTATTGGTACCGAAGTAGTATGAATATTGATACCATCAGATGTTTCTACCCTAAGAAAGATTATTTCCACATCTATCATCAATGAAATGTTTTGCAAAACAGGTTGTTTTTCCAACAGATTGGTGTATGGTGAATCAAAAAAGTTTGCATGTGAGGAGAATAAGCATTGATTCTAGAAATGAGCCACAATCTCTTGGGTGGCCTAAGAACAAGTTACCAAACTTGCCTAGACCTGATTTTTCCATCTGTGAAATGATGATAGTTTTTACCTACCTCATTAAGAGATGTCAGACATTAATTAATGTTCATAATGGGCTTGAGATCTGTGATTAAATCTGTTATCCTTATGGAAAACAGAGCCATTCAACCACTGAGGAGCAGTAAACAAATCAGGGGGATGTATAGTCCATGGAAAGAAATACTAAAGAGTGAAAAGTTAGTCAAGAATGAGGAGTGGGGGCTGGGACAAGAACCTCTTTCGGTGTGTAAGTATTCGTGCATTGTTATTGTTCATGGAATTAAGAAATACACCTCTCTGATGTCTCAATATGCGGACTCTTCTTCGCCACACTAAGGTTCTTAACCTTTTTCGTGTCATGGATATTTTTAACACTTCAGTGAAGCCACAGACCTCTTCTCATAATGCTTTTTAAATACATTAAAAAGTATGTAGGATTATGAAAGAAACCAATTTTATTAAGGCACAGTTATCATAATGTTTTTAAAAATTTAGTCAGAATTATATGTATGCTTCTTTATTAAATTAGATGAGATCCAATAGCAGTCTAATAACTACCATAATTTCAAAGTTGTGATGGTTGTAAACAACATTTCAAGATATTTGCAACAACTCTAATGTGATATAAAAATATCCGTGTTTTCTGTTAGTGATAAGGTTAGAGGAACTGCTCTTATTATTGTGGTTTGTTGCCTACATTTATAATTTTAAATTGCTAAGTTTTAGTTGGAAGTTACTGAAAATAAAGATGTATTATTCTTCCCATCCAATTTCACGGACCCTCTAAATTTTATCCATGGGCTTCTTGGGGTATTTGGATCTCAGGTTAAGAAACTCTGTTCTAAACCTATCCTGGAAACCCTCAGATAGCCAAATACTTGATATTATTTCTCCAAGTGCAATCAGGTGATCATAGCTATGGAGTGTTTATTAAAAATGCAAATCTCTTGACCTTTTCCTAGACCTGCCGAATCTGTATTTTTAACAAGCATTCAAGTGACTGATATACACACTAAAGTTTGAGAACTGCTTCAAAAGTGGTTACATCAATACTTATCTTCAATAGAATCACAATTATCAAGCCACAGATTCTTAAATATTAGTTTGAGGTATTACAATATCGTATAATATTATAATATGGTAGGTCTGGAAGGGGCCTAGAAATTTCAATCTTTTAATAGGCCTTTCAAATATTGTGATGAATATGTTCTCAACTCCATTATGAGAAATATTCCTAAACGAAGACACTAAAAGTCAAAGTATAAAATCTGCCCAGGAATGAGAGGAACCCAATCAGGAGCTTTCCATCAGAATCATCATCACAATACTCCACTACCCTTTCCTTTTCTGCACCAGTTAATACTCTTCAAAAGAAAATCTTTAGATAGAAGAATTAAATATGGAATCAATGCATTGTATCACAAAAGATACAAAAGGTGAGTGACATTCTCTGTAACTTTTAACATCATGCTTTAAACTGGTAGGCAAAAATTAAATGTCATCAACAACATGAAAAGCAGAAAAACAGAGAAAAAGAGCTGCAGAAGATCTAAAGATCATCTTGAGTTTCAACTACTTCCCTTTTTCTTCTGCCTCACAAATCTTTATCCCTATCCCAAAAATTCTCTGTAATTTGAGCTTCAGACCAGTAGATCCAATTGTCTACTAAACATTTACCCCTGCATACCACAGACAACTCAGACATGACAACCAAAACTGAACTCATCACATTCCTCTGCAGAATGGCTTTCTCTTTCATATTGTGGGTCTTGGGTATTGGTACCATCTAGCAAGATATTCAGAAATTGTCCTAGACATCTCCCATCTCTCACTAAGTTTTTCTTTGCTAGGGGACGCTTTTGGAGTGATGGTCAGTGTTAAAGCTCCAGCAGTGACCTAGTGTTCTTCATGTCTGCATGTTTGGAGTGCCAGCCTCCAATGTGGCTGATGTCGTAAGATTGACATAGTGATTGGAAGAGTCCTTCTCAGACAGGTCTCATGCCCCAAACTAACTCCAAAAACACAACTGCAGCCCTAGGAAGGCTTAGGAGATGTGGCTTACTCCAGCTCAGATTTCAGACTCTGAAAGAAACGCCTTTTATTTCTATGATTCATTTTTTCCTTGTATTTATGTTTTCTTGCCCTTCACTCCATTCAAGTAGTAAGACTTTGAGTTCTAAGTTTAGGGTGTAGTTCTTGGAGAATGCCCTCTCAGACTGCCTGTGATCTAGGCAAGAGAAATTCTTGGGGGTTCACAGGGTCCTCGCTGAATCATGGAGTTTGGAGGCCAAAGACACCTAATAACACATGATTCGGAATTTGGAATTCTCATCACCAACATCTGGTGTAGGTAAGCTGACCAAAGTGAGTACATAGACAGGTTTAGGAGGTAAGATCACTGAAGAACCTCAAACCTGAAGGGCTGTTGCACTATTTATGGGTAAATCCCCCTAAGAAGAGCAAGGCTACTGCACCAGGACAGGATCTAGTAAGTGGACCATGGTCTTGATGAAGACAAAGATTCACTTCTAAAGTAGTGGGCTGATCTCAAGACAGAGCCTCAGTATGTAAACTTCTGATCCAGTCATATTGCTAGACTGCTCTGTGTTCTTCACTCCAGGATCAATTTTCCTTTTCATCCTATTCCTCAGTCAGGGCAGAAAGAGTAATATGTAACTCCAAAGGAAATAGAGCAAATTTCTGCTGGAGCAGAAAAATAGGTGGCAGAAAAGAATGTCTGCATCACTATGAGAAGGATAATTTTAACCAAGGCTATGTGGTTTCAATGCTGACAAAAGGTGAGATTTGGGGAATGAGACATGGCAGAGATAATCTACTTCTCAACGGGCCCCTGCATGTAGAGGGGTAGGAAGTGCTTACAGTAACAGTAGGAACAAACGAAGCTGGTTCCGCTAGGATTAAAGCAGCTCACAGAGTGGGGTCTATATTACTGAGCATGGGTGACCCTCAATTCAGGATTGTGAGGCCAAAACAATGGGAACCTTATGGGACAACAGGAATAATTCAAAAAAGAGAGAAGAGGAGGATCCCAGGAAAGGCCCACATCATGGAGGTGCAAACCTTGCAGTCACTGGTAGTGGACCCTGAACAACAGACAGGAATGGATTGGTCTCTTGGTGCAGTTGGAACCAAAAAGTCTTTATTTATTATTTTATTTTATTTTATTTTTCATACTGATGCCTTTTCTTTTTTTTAAAGATTGGTCCTAAGCTAACATCTCTTGCCCATCTTCCTCTTTTTTTTAATCTTTTTCTCCCCAAAGCCCCAGTACATAGTTGTATACCCTAGTTGTAGGTCCTTCTAGTTCTTCTATGTGGGACGCCACCCCAGCATGGCTTGTTGAGCTGTGAGCAGGTCTGAGCCCAGGATTCGAACCAGCGTACCCCAGGCCCCTGAAGTGGAGCATGCAAACTTAACCGCTATTCCACTGGGCCAGGCCCCTATTTTATTTTATTTTATTTTATTTTTCTGACTACTCCCTCACCCCAGAAAATACCAGTGCTCTTTTGGCATATGGCTGGTAGCAGTAATTGGATCTAGACCTGCTTTCTCAAATCCAGTAGGCACTAACCACATGTAGCTATTGAGCACTTGAAATGTGGTTAGTCTGAATTGAGAGATTCTTTACATATAAAATATCTATCGAATTTCAAAAACTTAGTACAAAAAAATGTAAAATATCTCATTAATTTTTATATTAACTACATGTTGAAAATATACTATTTTGGAGATATTGCTTTAAATAAACATATCACTAAAATTAATTTCATCTGTTTCTTTATTCTTTTTTAATGTAACTGTTAGAAAATTCAAAATTACATATATGGCTTGCATTATTTCTCCATTGGACGGTGCTGATCTAGACCAAGACATACCTTGGTTCCATGGCCATTGTTCTTTTTGTATGTGCTAAGGAACTAGTATTTAACCAATGATTCTAAAACTTAGTGTGTTTAAAAATCATCTGAGGAACATAAGAAAATGTCTTTCTTGCCTCCACCCTCCTAGCAAGATTCTAACTATTGCATTTGGGATGTAGACAATGAATTCGTATTTTCAACCAGTTCCCTAGGAGATTCTGATACAGGAAGTCCTCTGACCGTACCTTGAGAAATATTGGCTTAGGGTGAACAGCACTGCACTGATCATGTTTGATTCTAGGATGTTTTTCTCTTTTTCTAAATTTTGTGGGTGGGAGAAGCTGCTGTGATAATCTCATGTTCGTGCTGACTCTCTGAAACTTGGGCTAAGTACATCCAGTGATGGTTTTAGGATTGGATTAACCAAACTTTAAAAATGCTAAAACCTTTACCTCAGATTTAGTGGAAGATGGCCCAGGATACAGCTGCAGAGGAGAAATCTCAGGCTGCAGTGAGGGCCCTGAATTAGTTCCCTTGTATATGAGAATGTAAGAACTGAAAAGAAAATGTGCATGGGTGCAGGCAAGAAGGAGGGAGGCATGCAAGAGGGCCTGAGACACTGGATCCTATATTGAAGCTTTGACTTCTCTGTAGGAACAAGGGGTTGGCTTGATGCTGGGAAGAGATTTATATTACTAAAATGTATACGGTGTATTCACAAAATGACTAACATTATGTGCTGAAGTCAACAAGGGCTCACTGCATACCATGTGGTTAAGAGATGGATTTTGGAGCTAGACCATCTGAGTTCTAATAGTATCTCCGCCTTGGGCAAATCTTTTAACCTCTTTGCTTTTCTTTAAAATAGAAAAGATAATTGTACCTACCCATAAATTTGTTGTGAGAATTAAGTGATCTGATACATGTAGAAAATACAGAATTGTGTCCGGCACATAAGAGCTATATGAATGTTAGGTATTATTCTTGCATTACAGGGTGGTGAAATTTGCTGGGCAATATAGAGCTAAAGATACTTTACAATAAGGAAAGGAACAGAAGGAGACCACTTTACCTATTGCAGACAGCAATAGGAAGCAGCAAGTGCAAATGCTTGGAGAGGACAGGGAAGTTGCACAAATACTGATCTTACTCGGCTTACGACGGGGTTACGACTCGATAAACCTATCGTAAGTTGAAAATATCATAAGTCGAAAATGCATTTAATACATCTTACCTACCAAACATCATAGCTTAGCCTAGCCTACCTTAAATGTGCTCAGAACCCTTACATTAGCCTACAGTTGGGCAAAATCATCTAACACAGAGCCGATTTTATAATAAAGTGTTGAATATCTCATGTAGTTTATTGAATACTTACTGAAAGTGAAACAAAATGGTTGTGTGGGTACAGAATGGTTGTGAGTGTGTCAGTTATTCACCCTTGTGGTCGCGTCGTTGACTGGGAGCTGCGGCTCGCCGCTGCTGCCCAGCGTCACAGGCGAGTACCGTTCGGCATATTGCTAGCCCGGGAAAAGATCAAAAGTCAAAATCGAAGGATAGTTTCCACTGAACGCATATCACTTTCACACCATCATATAGTCAAAAAATCACAAGTCCAACCATCATAAGTGGAGAACCATTTGTATGTGTATAAGGTATACTGGGAGATGAGGAGAGAGGGCAATAAAATAGGAAATAACAGAATCTGAAAGAAGGAGTTGCCTTTTGTAGATTGGAGTAAGCCTATCTAGCCTAATTTAAATATACATTCAAATTCAGTATTTACTTATTAAAAGTGCAAGCCAAATATAAAAAATATCTTTGGGTCAGATTACCCTAAGGGGCTAGCTCCCAGTCCCAGCCACATGTGCGGTTTCTAGAGTTGTCATGCGCCCTCTCAGTTAGAGTATTGTTCCTTCCTATTTCAGGTGTTTCTGGGGGAAACTTCAGGCCTTGAGGAGGGAATGGCCCATCTCTGGATGATGTCGGGGAGCTGTGGTGAGGATTATGTGCAGTTAAGGCATTTCTGATACTCTGCGATCTCTCTCAAATGGAGCAGCAACACCCCAAGTGTTAAGACCATGTGGGTTAAGAGGAGGAGGACAAAATAGCAGCTACTATCCGCTGTGTACTTGAGGGAACTCAAGGTGTTTCTTGCTTCACTTCGCCTCCAAAGGAGGGCAAGGAGAGATAAAAACAAAAGTAGGCAACAACGCTGGGGGCTGGCGTTCCTAATGCGACAAGTGAAAAGGTTAAAGCAGTACTTTCTCAACCTTTTTCAGCTTATGTCACGGCCCGAGGCAGCTGACGTGGAGTCCTAGCTGTCGGGCTTCTATCCCCCTACCTGCCCCAAAGGCACACTTCTGAGCCTTTCGCTGGAGAAGGACTCTTTCACGTCCCGGGAATACACCTGGTGTCACATCTGGCTTTTCCTCACTCAGTTTTTCTCTAAGAAACTTGCTTCCTTTATGGATAAAAGGCAGACAGCCCCAGGGCATCTCCTAATTGGGAAGGTGGTTTCCCCTTTGCTTTCCTCTCTTCTTCTCTTCCTAAACCTTCCCTTTTATTAAAGGTCACGCGGGGAAAGAGAGAAAAGAAGATTATTTGAGCTTTCTGTTCTTGGTCTTCAAGAAAAACATTTTTTCTGCTTATGATACACTTTGCTTGGAGTTGTTCTTCCTAAGCTCTTCTTACCATCTATAAGCCCCTCAAGAGCCCAGATCAGTATGTGGACTCAAGAGAAAGTGGCCAAGGGTGACAGGTGGACATTGGAAAGTGTGGAAAGATGTAGACCCAGAGCAAAAGGAAAGCAAAGCTGCCTCAGCAAAACACAAAACTGAGAATCACAGCACTGACCTCCATCTGCCAGGAACCAGAATCATTGTATTTAAAAGTAATTAAATACACTCACATAACTCTGGAAAGTTTAGTTGCCCCAGGTTTCAGATATTCAGAAGTATTAAGCATGGGAATGCGGTGGTTATAGAAAACCTCAATAGTATTCCATAAAATCAGTCACAGTGGTAGCTCTCCTAATTGACATTTACCTAACTCCTCACTCCCACTGGCTGACTGACGCCCCATGGTCCGATGAATCTTACCCTGAGGCTCCTTTCTAGTGCCTCCTAGTATGCTACTCTCCCAGATGAGTTGCGAGATTTCTAAGAGTTATATACGTGTTACCCAACCTATTTAAGCCAACTGTGCTTATTAGTATAATCACTTAATTTAATAAAATATTTATTCTTATTAAATTATAAATGAATATTAATATTTTTAAATTTAATACAATATTTTCCATTTTAAGTTATAAATAAATGCCAAAATATAACAGCAAAATTTAAAACCAAAGAAATACGAATGTGAAAAGAAAGATTTATATCTATAAAAACTAAATTTAATGCCTTGTAAAGCCTCAATAAAGGTGAGTCACTTTTAAAACGTTGCTGTCAAATTAGTGTTCAAGGCAACTGTAAAAATTGGGGGGAAAGTCTTAAAAGTCTAAAAAGGCTGCACCCAAATTGCTTTATAAGTATCATCAACTCCTATTTCACTTTAAAGAAACAGAAACTAGAAATCAGAAATGAGGCAATTTGTGTATTCCATCATGCCATTTTGAGTATTTTTTCATGCCAGAAAGAATATATCAGGAGACTTGTACTCAAGGAAAATTCATGAATAATGGACATTTATATATTTTAAGTAAAGATAAAATGTTTAAGATATGTTTGTACCATTTGTTTTTTATGATTTCCAAATCTTAACTGACTTTTTTGGTGTGAACCAAACAATTTTGGGTCATCTTTAGGTCCCAACTGCATGGTGGAAGATGGTTACTATTGAGTTTTTTTGAAATTTGTAACCGAATGTGTTTATGTAATTGCTTCATGGGATCGCATTGTTTTACTTCCAGGGAAAGAAATGACATCATATTACTGGAGGATATTTTCTAGTACCTACAAAATAATGTACAGGTGGTGAGAGGGGGACAAATAGGTAGGTGATGAGATAGCCTTCTCAGAACACCAATAAACCATAACTTTTGAAACAGCCTTAAATAGCTAAATAGAATTTATTTGGAAGGGTTTTTTTTTGCATTTAACTTTTGTTATTTAATAATTATTTTCTTGTAATAAAATATCTCAATAATACTGCACAACAATTTTTATATCGAACCCTAATTTTAGTAAGTTTCTGTAGGAATTAGTGAAAATAAAGTTATTTATGTAAACTGAAACTTAAGATTTCCAGCACAAATTCACACTATTATTGGGGTTCTTCAGGGTTTCATCAGGGATGCAGCACTCAGGTTCCTTTCCTTCTTTCTATCTGAAATTATATTATTCAGCTGTAAGTTTTTATAAAATGCATAATGAATATGCTAATCTGCAGGTAACTTTCAACAGACTCTAATTTTACTAGGAAAACTGTGTAGCTAAAAAAGTGGTTACCCGGGGCAGCCCCATGGCTTAGCGGTTAAGTGCACGCGCTCCGCTACTGGCAGCCCAGGTTGGGATCCTGAGCGCGCACCTACGCACCACTTCTCCAGCCATGCTGAGGCCGCATCCCACATACAGCAACTAGAAGGATGTGCAACTATGACATACAGCTATCTACTGGTGCTTTGGGGAAAAAAAAGGAGGAGGATTGGCAATAGATGTTAGCTCAGAGCCAGTCTTCCTCAGCAAAAAAAAAGAGGAGGATTAGCATGGATGATAGCTCAGGGCTGATCTTCCTCACAAAAAAAAATAAAGTGGTAACCCATTCATCTCTTTTTTTTTTGCTAAGGAAGATTAACCCTCAGCTAACATCTGCTGCCAATCTTCCTCTTTTTGCTTGAGGAAGATTCACCGCGAGCTAACACCTGAGCCAGTCTTCCTCTATTTTGTATGTGGGTCACTGTCACAGCATGACCACTGATGAGTGGCGTAGGTCCGTGCCTGGGAATCGAACCTGGGCTGCCGAAGTGGAGTGCACCGAACTTAACCACTAGGTCACAGGGCCAGCCCCTCCATTCACCTCTTTTTAATGCCCTAACACATTTTAAAAGTCAAGAGATGAGAAGGAGCAATATTAAATTCAGTATTCAAAATTAAGAATTTTTACATTAATGCTATCAAATAACTTTTACTCATTTAATATGTATAAGCTTGGTTTTTTCATAGATCAATTTTATTATATCAGGCATAACAGGAAAACTTTTCAATCACAATAACAGGTGACTAAGGGAAAACTTTTCTACCTAAGGGAAATTTTGAATTCTACTTATATTTTTGGTTTTTTTTTTTTTTGTGAATAAGATCAGCTCTGAGCTAACATCCACGCCAATCCTCCTCTTTTTGCTGAGGAAGACTGGGCCTGGGCTAACATCCATGCCCATCTTCTTCTACTTTATATAAGACGCCGCCACAGCATGGCCTGACAAGCGGTGCATCGGTGCGCGCCTGGGATCTGAACCTGGGCCGCCAGCTGCGGAGTGAGCGCACTTAACCTCTATGCCACAGGGCCAGCCCCCTGCTTATACTTCATGAAATATAAACAGAAAAAAAGGAAGTCCAAGTAAACTCCTGTCATAACTCACCTGTGTCCCGTTACAAAGAAAATTCTTTATCTGTTTGAATTTATATTGCCAGGAACAGTGGTATATTTAACATTTCAGCAGAATGACTGATCGGCTTTAAATAAAATTCTATAACTCTTCTCATTAGAGCAGTTTCATGTGACAAATTATGCCTCAAAAAATTATAATAAAACTCCTCTCTCTACCTCGAGATCCCAAAAGGATGTAAAACACATTATGAGGTTCTACAATGATAATTAATTATAAAACTTAATCTGCACTCTTAATGGCACGTGTTTTTAAGTTGCATTTTTTTTTAACAACAAAGGACATACACTTTTTAAATAATTACATATCCCTATTCATTTATAACGAATATGGCAATGAACCTATTTTGCACTAACCGGATAGAAATCTTTATTTCCTCTTTTAAAAACTATTTATTGAGTGCTAAATATGCCTGGCACTATTCTAGATGCTGGAGATATAGCAGTAAACAAACAACTCTTATGGACTTTGTATTATAGCAGAGGGACATAGACAATAATAAAGTTAATAAGTAATTAATGACTAAGCTTTTCAACAAGGGCTATGGAAAAAAATAAAGCAGAGAAGGGAGATAAAGAGTGGAGGGGATATGGGGGATAGAAGGCGGTCTGAAATTTTAAATAGAATGGTCAAGAAAGGCCTCACTAAAAAGATATCGGTAGGGCGGGCTGACCCGGTGGCTTAGCGGTTAAGCACACGCGCTCCGCTACTGGCGGCCCGGGTTCGGATCCTGGGTGCGCACCGACGCACGGATTCTCCGGCCATGCTGAGGCTGCGTCCCACATACAGCAACTAGAAGGATGTGCAACTAAGACATACAACTATCTACTGGGGCTTTGGGGGGTAAAAAAAAAAGGAGGAGGATTGGCAATACATGTTAGCTCAGAGCCAGTCTTCCTCAGCAGAAAAAGAGGAGGATTAGCACAGATGTTAGCTCAGGGCTGATCTTCCTCACAAAAAAAAAAAAAAGAGAGAGAGAAGATATGGGTAGGGCTTGTAGACATTTGTAAAGACTTTGACTTTTATGTTAAGCAAAATGGGAAGCTTTGGAAGTTTGGAAAAGAGAAGTGGCATGATCTGACTTACTCTTCAAAAGGATCCCTAGCTGCTGTGTTGAGCATAGACTGGGGAGGGAGGCAGGGATGCAGAAGATGAGTTAAGAGGCTATTGTAGTAATCCAGATAAAAGATTAAGATGGTTTAAAAGTAGTGAAAAGTTTTTGGATTTGTGATGTCTTTTGAAGGTGAATTCTAAAAGAATTATTAATAGATTGAATGTAGGTATAAAAAAAAGAAAAATCAATGATTACTCCAAATTACAAATTCCTTATTGGAAAGCAGCATTCCAAAATAATTAAATTCAGCACCCACTTGTTAAATAAGAGCATCTGTTGAGATAATAATAACAACAACAATAATAGCTGTATTAGTCAGGAAGGTCTAGGTTATGCTTCTATGAGAAAAAAAGAAAAGAAAGGAAGAAAAGAAAAATCTCAGATAAAAGTCAATTTGTTCTTTTACACAAAGTTCACTGCAGGTTCAGGAGTGATTCTAGGGCAGCTGTGTTCCACGGATTTTCCAGTGATCCAGTTTACTTTGATGTGTTGGCTCTTTCGTCTCAACTTGAGGCCTCCTCCATGACCAGTAGGTAAAGAAAGATGAAGAGTTATGAATGGGCTTTTCACTATCTCTGCCTGAAAGTGATGTGTATCACTTTTGCTCACATTTCATTCACCAAATCTAGTGGCACAGCTCTACTCAACAGCAAGGAAGCCGAGCAGTAGTATTCCATGTGTCAGGAAGGGGATAAGAATGTATAATACTACAAGCTAGCTTTGTCTACTGCATTAGTTAACATTATCCAGCATTTTCCATATGACAGGCTATGCTACGATCCACAAATAAAGACTTCCAGTGATCTGTTCTCAGTGGTTTCTACTTTGGAGTGACACTTAGGCATGTCCGCTCTGGGCTCATTATCCTAGATCCTAACAGATCTGGTTTCTAATCCACCGTGACCTGGATTTAACAATGCTCTGGGAAAACTCAACTACTCCCAGAATGTACATGCAATAAGGAAACAGGGATTACGTCTACTGGTTTCCACCTTCATCTGGGGGTCACAGCATACCCTGGGGATAGGATTATCATTCCCAAAGAAACAAGCCACAGTTTAGCAGAGTCCGTGCTTAGGCATAAACGTTCATGAACTCTGTTCTTCCAATGTTTGGATATCAAATTTCTTGTTTTCTGAAGTTGATGCTGTGTCTGAAAAGATTAATTACCAAGGTGTCTAGGAGTTAGCCCTACCCTGGGGCATCCTCCAACTTCATAAATGTTACTCTCGGCCAACGAGCAGTTAACTTTTATACCTAGTAGGATTGAAAGAAACCCAGGGCACCCAACATGGCACCATATGTAATGAGGATTCCTGTAATAAGGACTGAATTGAGGCCCGGTATCTATGTTATGTTGCCTCTCCTTTCCCTCAGGTCACTCATCTCAGACCAAAACACAAGTGTTCATCCCAAATACAAACTTAGAAATTCAAGAGACTGTTAAAACCACTTTTGACACCTTAACATCTTTGAAGGGCATCCCTCTATGTTAACTATCCCAGAGCCATGCTGCAATTCTAAGTGGTGGTGGACAGGTTAATTCTGACCAACAATTTATCTTTTATTCAAGGGCATGCTCAGCCCTAGACATTATAACTCTTTGGTCCTCCTTGGTACGCCAAAACATACTCAGTTCAAGTTCAGTTTTTAGAAAATAGAGACTCAGTGTAAAGATGGAAAAATTTTTATTATCTTAGGAGCACATGTGACAATTCCTTTTATTGAGAGAAAGCTATTTTTATTGGGAAAATACTTTTCTTAAAGCTGAGTATAACAGCTGGGATCCTGAAAGTCTGGGTATTAGCTAGCATGAAATCTTAAGAGGAAGGGAAAAGTAACTCTCTATAATAGAAGCAGAGGAATTTGAGTTTCTGGGGAATATGTGAGAAGGGAAAAGGGAAGTGAGCAAAGTTGATGGATATATATACGAGAGAAGGGCCAGAGAGAGAAAACCCCTCTGGCACAATATCTGAGAAAGAACTTAGGAAATCAACAGTGTCTTACAAGAATATGAGCTGTGGCATGCAAACTGTTCCTCCTTGTCCCCTACAATAGCTCAAATAAAGTCTATATTTCTCACTCATATTTTAGTATGAGTCGATTTTTGTATGGAAGAACTGAGTTCTGCATCTCAGATTAGACAAAGTAAAATAAAGTAAGTATCTGAGAATGCAGTAGGCAAAAGGAAAAGGCATTTCCTGTTGACATCTTCATTACATCTTTTTTTTTTTTTTTTGATGAGGAAGATTGCCCCCAAGCTAACATCTGTGCCAATCTTCCTCTATGTTGTATGTGGGACGCCGCCACAGCATGGCTTGTTGAGCAGTGTGTAGGTCCGTGCCTGGGATCTGAACCAGTGAACCCTGGGCCACCAAAGTGGAGCCTGTGAACTTAACCATTACGCCACCAGGCCGGCCCCCTTCATTACATCTCAAGACCTCTATATGCAGATTCTCCTCACCATTGTCCACCAGATGGACCGTGTGAAACTTGTTTTAGGAGAAATCCTCTAATCTTATTACCAGCCAGTGGTTTTGAGGGGAAATAAAAAACGTTATTTAAGAGAGGAGTTAACAGTGGAGACCAAGAGAAATTCACTAGAGCTTTTTTTAATGAAATTTTCCTACCTGACTGTGGTCATAATCCAATATTCTTTGAAATGGCTGACTATCTCAACAAGTTTGGCAGATACTGTCTAGATGCCCACAAACCCATATCTCTTCCTGAGCACACAGACAGTATTGCCCAGCATCTGTTGCAACTGAACGTGTGATAAGACTGAATTCTAGCCAATGGAATATGGGCATAAAGGACATGCGCCACCTCCAGCCTGACTCATAAAAACTTCCCTCGTAGGGTCTTTAATCTGCTACCTGATTGGAGAGGTCTTGGAGGACCTAGAATAGGGCACAGCCTAGGTCCTTGAAAAAATACTTGGAAGGCCTCCCAACCAGGGCCACCTACATGGGACTGTTGTGAGAGCAAGAAATAAACTTAATACATTAAGCTACTAAAATTTGGTGTTTATCTGTTGAAGCAGCTAGCATTACAACTTAACTAATACAAAGAATCACAGTTTTCACTACAAGGAAAGATTCGTATCTTTTCTCTGACACTTAAAATCATAGAATTTTAGACTTGAGTGAAATAAGAAATCACCTAGTCCAACCTATGTTCTGCATATAGGGAATCCCAAGTTTGTCCGTAATTCTTCATGAACTCTCTTCTAAGTAGGGTTACTAACTTCTTGCTTCGTTTCCCGCATCCTTCCACCATTCCCAGACTGGGTTTGGGTGTACCTTCCCCAACTATGATAATCTTAACTGTTCAGGAATGGTGCTTGTTTTTAGGTTACTCCTAAGTGTCCACGGAAACTCAGAAGCAAACTCCATGAGGTTACAAATAACAACTGTTCAAGGTGCTAATATTGTTCTGGATGAAGTTATACTCCAAACATTTGTGTAAGCATAAAAACAAGGTCCAATACTCTTCTTCCAGATGAGCTATATCCAGGAATTTAATACTTAGGACATTTGTTCATAGTTATTGTGATGTTCCGTGATTTTACCTTGGAAGTTTTTTTTGTTTTTTCTTTCTCCTGAATGCATCTTCCCCATTATGATTACTCTGTTACTTCAAAACAAACTCCCACATATCTGCCACTGATGAAAACTCTCGAATCAGTTTTGATCTTTGGCAAGCCAAGATTCTTCCAAAAGCATTTTTTCAATACTGGCTATTTATCTACTATTGTAAATATGTAATTTATTTTCTATATCACAAACATTTAGTCTCTATTTAGGAATCTTAGTTCAGTGCTTAACATCAGCAGCACTATTATGTGACCTGCTTGATGAAATATTATTTGGGGGTAAATATTCCCAGACCACCTTAGGGCATTCTGCGAATATGTTCTATTCTTCTTTTTCCAAGCAGTTCATATTTCACCTTCAGGGACTCATTTGTTCACTCCCATTGTGCAAAAATGTCTTTATACCTTATATTCCATTGCTACAGTAAAAGTTTAATACAGTAGTTAGTATGCAACAAAGTATATATTAAGCAAATGGTATATTAGATGTTTTATTCAAATGTCAAAGTAAAACTTTGTCATTTAAACAGCTCATAACAATAGCAACAAATTTCATCTTGTGTATATTTTCCAGATTTATGTCCCATTACAGAGTCAGTAATTCCTTCACAAGCCGTGGAGCATCAAAATAGGTCCCTAATAATTGAAACATTTTTAGCCTTCCTGCTTTGTAGTAACAATTGCCATTTGATGTTTTCCAGCATATTTTATTTTCTTCCTTCCAAGATAGATTTCCTTATTCTGACAGGACAGTGACTGAATTCTCATCATCTTTTAAAAATTACAATCAGGATGTTTCATAAAACTCATGTTTAATGTTATTATCTAGAAATCCATTTGATGAATTTTATTTTATTATAGTGTGGGGGTTTGTTTTCTTTTTTGAATGTTTGAAAATCTTTAACCCAGTTGGAAGCACATACAGTTAGCCTGATAAAATATTGGGTCTTTGTTTTCAGAATAAACAAATACTATTTCTAACTGTGTGGCATCAAAATAGCTTCCCATTATATTATCTTTTTACATAGAATATCCATTAGAAAAAATTTTCTAATGCTTCTTCCTTCTTAGTGTCTCATGTATTATTCTGTTTTTCCTCTTTCCATTGACACATCCTCGTGGGCTAGGTACTGATGCCTTTAGATCAGCATGACTACCATAGATTCCTAATTGATCTCTCTCTCTAAAATCTCCAGTCTCTTCTGTACATAATGGCCTTATTATTTTTCCCAAAATTATTCCATTAGATCATTTTCTTATTCAATAACTTGCCATTGTTGGCCAAAGTAGTAATTTCTTTGTCTGCCAATCATATCTAACTCATTTTTGTAACCCTGGCTCTTAAAACCAAGTATGTCTATACTAGATAATTCTTTTTTATGAATGGCTCCAAAATTATTTCACAGAGGTGCCAGAGGAGTGCATAGCAGAAAGCAAGTAATACTGTAAGGGAAAAAGAAAGCCAAGAAAAATAACGTGCAACGAATTCTTATCATATCATCTTACATATTTCCCTCAAACAGCCTGTGAGCTAGACATCATTATTCTCATTTCATAGATGAGAAACTGAGGCTAAATAGTTATGACCAAGGGCATACAGCTTCAAAGTAGCAAGTCAAGAGTCAAAGACGGGTCTGACTACAAAAACTTTCTGCCTCTGTCTCTTGCCTCAGGTGGTGCTATCTATGTTTTGAATCAAGAGTATTAGTTTCTCAGCTGAGAGGGAGGGGGGAATTCTATGATAGGAAGAGGGAACAGTATGAACAGATAGACACTCATATACCTGGGGCATTTGGGAAAATTGAGTTGTCAACTATTAGAGCATAGTTCCACCACCACTTCCGTTGGTGGATCAGGTAGACAGATTAGAGAACCTACCAGTGGTTTGGAGCAGGACTTGTGGTAGAGGGTGGAATTACCAAGCAGTTAGCCATGACAATTTGTATGTTACCAGAGGTGTTCTGGAGCAAGATGGAGCTATCCGCTCTCTTCCTCAAAGGTATCCACTATTCTAACTTCTACAATTTAGTTTCTGATGTTTATATTAGTGGAATCATGCAGCTGTATTATTGGACGTCTGGTTTCTTTCAGTCAATATTATATTTCTGAGATTCATCCCTACTGTGTATGTAGCTATAGATTATGTTCACTTTCACTGCTGAATGGTACTCTATTTCATGAATATGCCACTCATTATTTATTTATTGTTTTAATTATTATTTTACTGTGGTGATAATACTTAACACAAATCTATCTTCTTAACAAACTTTAAATGTACAATACACTGTAATTGACTAAAGATACAATGTTATACAGCAGATCTCCAGAGCTTATTCACCTTACTTATCTGAAACTTGATGCCTGTTGATTAATAATTCCCCATTTCCCTCTCCAGCCAGTCTCTGGTAAACCATCATTCCAGTTTTTGACTTGATGCATTTAACTATTTTCGATATGTCATGTAAGTAGAATCATGTAATACTTGTCTTTCTGTATCTGGTTTATTTCACTTAGCATAATGTCCCCAAGTTCCATCCATGTTGTCACATATTGCAAGATTTCCTTCTTTATTAAGGCTGAATAGTGTTCCACCATATGTATATACCCCATTTTCTTTTTATTTATCCATTCTATATCTATCTGGGTTGTTACCAGTTTGTAGCCGTAATAAACAATACTGTTATGAATTTCCAGTGCAGTTTTGATGTGCATGTCTGTATTTCTGTTGGGTGTATACCTGAGACTGAAATTGCTGTTCACTGAGTGTGTATATGATTTAGTAGATAATATCATTTTTCCAAAGTTGTTGTATCAATTATACTCCTACCAAATGCATATGAGAGTTGCAGATCAACATCAACAGTTAGTATCCAAATACACATCAACTTTTGATATTGATATTTTTAACTTAAACCATCCTGATCACTGGGTAACGTTTAATCACTGTAGTTTAACTTTCTTTTATTCATTTATTTTTTTTTGTGAGGAAGATGGGCCCTGAGCTAACATCTGCCAATCCTCCTCTTTTTGCTGTGGAAGACTGGCCGTGAGCTAACATCCATGCCCATCTTCCTCCACTTTATATGGGACGCCGCCACAGCATGGGTTGCCAAGCGGTGCATCGGTGCGCACCCAAGATCTGAACCGCCGAACCCCAGGCTGCCGCAGCGGAGCGCGCGCACTTAACCACTTGCACCACCAGGCCGGCCCCCGTTGTTTAACTTTCATTTCTCTGTTGACTAATGATGTTGAGTATCTTTTAATATATTTATCTATCATTTGTATATCGTATTTTATGATATACCTATTCGTTTCTTATCCATTCTTCTATTGTTATCTGTCATTAATTTGTAGGGTTTCTTTGTTATACACATTGCAAACGTCTTTTCCTGTCGGTTGCTTGCCTTTTCACTGTCTTAATGGTATCTTGCAATGAACAGAAGTTCTTAATTTTAATATTGTCCACTATGTCAATATTTGCCAATATTTTCCTTTCTAGTTAGTGTAATACTAGTGTTTTTTGTAATACTAATTAAGAAATATTAGCCTATAGATGTGGGATGATAAATAAGAGGTGTCTCTAACAATCGGGAATCAATTAAGGACAGGATCAAAGCAGGCACAGAAAGGGAACAAGCGAGCAGAGACAGATCATGAACCGTTAGGTTCACGGTATGTGGGTGTGTTGGGATGACTTAAGGCTACGGAATCGAGACGGACACTACCTCTTACTCAGGTCTTCCCTGCCAAACAGGACTCAGTCTAAGTTTCTTTGGAATGACCTAAGAAACAGCTGGCATGCATTTAGGGGCTTGCTATGAGAGGCTGGGTTGCAGCACACCAGATTGCCAGGGCACTGCTTTCACTATGTACTCTGTTTCCCCACCTGAAGACGTAGGGCCTGGACGAAGAGCAGTGTGTATGTCAGCCAGGCTTGGCACGAAGGAATAAAAGACAGCGGAAACGAGCAGCGGTAAATACAGACAGGAGCACCAAATTCAATGAATGAATAATACCAATTCAATGACTGATCTTGAAGAACTTTATGAACTGTTCTCAAACAGGTACAAGTGCTAATGCCTATAATATAGGACGAGCCATCCGGTGTTTCCCATGTGGTCTGTCTGCCTTGACGTTTGGTATATAGATTTCTACATACTTTATATTGTTTCTCGCATATTAGAGTATATTATTCAGTTTTTCCTGTTTTAAGAGTCAAATCTGCTTCTGAAAAAAGACAGGAAGGGGAGAGAAATTTGTTTGGTTAATTGAAAAAAATCAAGAAGTTCATGATTTCAGGCATGACTAGATCCAGGGAATCAAAGACAAATCATTGGGTCTCAGTCTCTCTCTCTCTCTCAATCTTTCTCTCTGTCTCTGAAGTCTGTGTATATTAGCAAAAGCACATATTGAGGCAGTGTACAATAGTGGTAATGAACACAGGTTCTAGATCCAGACCGCATAGTTTCAACTCTCAGCTTTAACATTAACTTTGAAACTTTGGGCAAGACATTTAGCCTTATTTACCTCATCTTTAGATTGGGGATGATAAATGTCAACCCTGCCTCTAAGGGTTATTGTAGGACTAAATGATTAATTGTGTGGTTAATTAACACATAGTAAGCTCAATTAATATTATCTAGCCATATCTTGATTCTATTTTCCTCTGCATTAACTTCAGTCTCAGGATCTCCTTAGACAGGATCTCCACATATGGTAGCAAAACTGCTACCAGCAGCTCAAGATTTTTTTTTTTTATAATTTTATTTATTTATTTATTTTTCCCCAAAAGCCCCAGTAGATAGCTGTATGTCATAGTTGCACATCCTTCTAGTTGCTGTCTGTGGGACGCAGCCTCAGCATGGCCGGAGAAGCGGTGCGTTGGTGCGCGCCCGGGATCCGAACCCGAGCCGCCAGCAGCGGAGCGCGCGCACCCAACCACTAAGCCACGGGCCGGCCCTCAAGATTTTTACTATTAAGTTTAAATCTGTTGTAAAGAGAGATTTCCTATCCCCAATCATTCCAACATATAGCTCAGAAATGAGTTTTGTGCCTTTGATATTCCTGTCTTCTATTGTGTAGTTATCCATGACCCAAGCACTGTGGCGAGGCTAATGTGGTTCTCTGACTGGATCAAATAATCACTCCTGGATCCAAGCTGGTGGGATCAGTCCCAATCTAGCAACGTGGCTTGACAATGGAAGAGGGGCAATGCCCTAAAAAAAGCTAACGCCTTTACCTTAAGAAAAAAGAACGTACTGGCTAAGCTAAAACCCCAAGTGTACAAGAACAGAGGGCATCGTGTAGGTTTTCTTGGGCAGCTCCTCCAGCTATCAATCAGAGGTTTGTTCTTAGAGGGGCAGGAAACAGGACAGCAAGGATGGAAGCTGTGATGGCAATGAATGCTGTGATGAGCTCAATGGGTAGAGCTATACACTCCTGGAAAATTCCACTGTGATGGATTATGACTTGCATCTCTATACTATGTAACAATGGAAATGATCTTCTAGAACATGGTTGGTGCAGTAATTGGTCTAAGATGGTGGGTGATGGACAAGTGGATATGGAGATGGATAACTCTGAGCAGTGACTGCTGGAAGGCATGAGGAAAAAAGGGCTCAATGGTAGGATATCAGTGTTAGGTAGTTTTTCTTATTAAATCATATGACAATGACCAAGGGAATTGGAGATTCAGTCAAGAGAACGAAGTCTGCCATTTTGGCGAGTGCATCTACCAAGACTGTGATATAATCTTTGGAAAGATGCAAATATCTTATGAAATCTAGGGTGATAGTTTCTCAGAGGGGCTGGGAGTCAGGGTGAATGAAGCAAGTCTTCCAGGATTTTCTGATCCCAAAGAAGTAAGTAACTAGGTGGTGCTATAGCGTAGGGCATTGTGTTGGAAGAGGGAGTACGTGAAATTTCTAAGAGCAACATGAGTATGAGGGCACAATGAAGACTCATGTTTGTATTTCCTCATTTGAATCATGGGGCAGGGTATTTTTGTCTAGTTTAGGACCTGACAGGGGCTCTGCCTGGCTCACTACCAGACACTAAAAGGCATAATCTCCACTTGTTGTTTCTGCCTAATTGTCTCAGTTATTGCCAATTATGGCCAACTAGTGGACTCGCAGTCTGGGCCAGCTTCCCAGTCAGTGCTCTCTTGAGCTCCTCTTGGTTTAAGCCATAAATGTGGGCTAGTTTCAGCCCAGTTGCTGCTAGAAGAACCAAAATTCTACATCTACACTCTCCAAAACAGAAGTGCTAAATTATTTTGTTAGGGTAGGTTGGACACTTCAGACATAGCCTAGAAGATGGCCAGAAACCCCCACATAATTCCTCAATGGGGACTGCCAGGTTATCTAAATAAAATTCACCATTTATCTATGCATAGTTAGCAAGAAACTAAAAATGTCACTTTTTTAGATTCCATATTCATGCATTCAAAAAATATTTATTGAGCACCTATTACGTGCCAGGAACCTTTTTAGGTGCTGGGAATGTTACTGTGAGTGCAGCAGATAGAAATCACTGCCCTCATCTATCTCACATTCTAGTAGGGTAAGGCAGACATTAAACAAAATAAGGAAAACACACAGCAAGGAAGAAATGTCATAATGTCTGAGACTTTCTTTAAAATACACCAGAAAAAAAAGTAATGGGGGTATAGATTAAATAAGATTGGTAAAATATTGATAATTATTGAAGCTTAGTGATGGGAACATGGGGATTCATTATACCATTCATACACACACACACATACGCACTTATTCATTTGTAAGAAAAGCTATATAGAAAATGAAAGCAGAATAGGAGAATAAGGAGTGGTTGGGGTACAATTATAAGCAGAGTGGTCAGGATAGGCCTGCTGAAAGGTAACATCTGAGCAAAGATCATATGGATAGGGTTACTCACTCTTCTCAGATATATAATGACAATGAGGTCTTTTCATTTTCTACAACCTATCTGATCTTCCTTGTGAGCCCCTACCCTTTTGGGAAGTAAGGAAGAAAAAAACCTACATTTCATCCAACCCAGGAAAACCTCAGCCTAATCTACTTGTCACCTCAAAGATGTAGGATCGGACAAACTGACACGGCGGTGTGGAGACACAAACCTCTATCACCTATAGTGAACACAACCTTGTCAGTTATCTATAACAGGTCTAAGGTACCCAAGTATCTTCGAAGTCTGCAAGTCTGTACATTTTTATGCCTAACCCAAGTTTATCATTTTTATGTTCTCATCTTTCTTGCACAAGATCCCTCTCCCTAACTGCTCCCCAGTTTTTCCTCAAGGTGACACTAACTAGATCACAGGTTGCTCTACCACTGTTTAACAGTTACTTCATTTTCTTATTAAAATAGCATTATGATAAGGAGGGATTCCATTGCTCAAGCCATCAGGCGTGAGGCCTGTACAGTGTAATGTCAGCGATAGCCTGTCCTTTGGTCAAACTCCACTGTGGCTTTAGCTCATCCTATGCTTATCGGCTTAAGAATGTAAACATTCTGCAGTTGCCTCATCTGTATTTCTCACAATGTCTTGGTGACCTTATACTTTCCCCTGAATTCAGTGACTTCATACAGTCTGCTTTTTATAACCTACATTAATACAATCCCATTCTCCAATAAAAGATATTTTGCCTCTGATCAATTCTACTCAACACCAAGAATTTGAAGACTGATCCTTCAGATCCTCTCCCTAAGCACTGCCCCCGACCCCCGCCCACCCCCTTGAGAAGCCGACTTAACCTCTCTCCTTTT
Source organism: Diceros bicornis minor (assembly GCF_020826845.1). NCBI lineage: Eukaryota > Metazoa > Chordata > Mammalia > Perissodactyla > Rhinocerotidae > Diceros > Diceros bicornis. The sequence goes on along the minus strand of NW_026691812.1, from coordinate 319,278 downwards.
TCTGTCTCATTCAATCCCCCCTTTTGAAAACTCTAGGCTAGTAATTTTTTTAAAACTTAGATCACAGTTTAGTGTGTTGTGAATAGAGTATTAAAAAGAAATGCAATTGTAGCGGATAGAGCATATCAAAATGCATTGCAAGTAATACGAGTAAATTTTTTGTGTTTGCTTCAGGTATAAAATACATATGCTGAATATTATCCATACATGTGAACTGGGTCACCACACAATGTTTCCTATTGTGGTTAGTGGTGCTTTGAAAGCCGGGAAGCTATCAGGGCTCACTTTTGCTATGTTAAATGCAAGTAAAAGGAGTTTAGGAAAAGCTTTTCACTCTCCATGTTTGCAGGACAATTACCTTCCTAGAGAGGTCAGGAAAGTCAGCTTTGGAGTCTAAAGCTCATCAAAGTCCTTTTTGGTGTAGCTTCTTTCGTGTAATAGCCTCTGGCTCCCTTGTGTAATGAGCCTCAAGACCAGGGCAAGGAAGGCTGCAAAGAAGCTCTAAGTTGTATCAGTGTAATATTGTAAATATCACCCTATTAAACATGCCAATCATAAGTCTTGGGCTTCCATATAGATTTGCAGTTGCTTAAGCAACAAAGGCAATTTTTCTTATTGACCCCAAGACATGTTTGAGGAGATAAAGCAATGATGGCTTGCAGATCCCTGAAACAGCTGTGGCAGGAGATGCTGGTACCTGCAGGACAAGCAGTTTCTCTCTTTAACAAACGAGTTCTGCCAGGTAGGTAAGCATAAATATTGTGGTCAGCAGTCCCCTCCCTTATCTCTGGCCTTTAACAGATGCACTTATCCCATTAGAAAGTAAGGATTTTTGTTGACAGCTATGTCATTAGTAGCCAGAACAACATCTAGCATATAAGGTACACTCAAAAAATATTTGTTGAAAAAACTGCTGTTTGAATTGTATTTTTGCATATATCTTTAAGAAAAGTATGTTCCTAGAATGAACAGTTGCAGCAAAATGTCCATTGTCCCCACATAGGGATTGGGTGTTAGGCTGCCTGGGCTGCAGACCATTGGGCATTAGAATGGCTACGGTGACCGCATTACCAGCAGAGGTCCAGAATAGAGAAAGCCAGGTCAGAATCCCAAGATTCAAGATTTAAGAGCCAGAACTTACATATAAAAGTCAAGTTTTTAGTAATCTGAAGAGATGGAATGAGGACTCAGGGTATGTATAAGAAATGGACAGAAACAGAGAAGTGGGGACCAGACCGGTTTCTGCAAACACCAGTGGGTGGTTTCTTTTATAGGCCAACAGGTAAGTGACACAGGGTGAGTTAGATGATGAAGAGGTGCCATGTTGAAAGAGAAAATGGGAAGATGGTTAGAGAAATAAAACTGGATATGTAGGTGGGCTTTTGCGCGAAAAAAGGAAAAAAGTGAGGGCCTGAATAAAGCAGAGGAAAAAATAGATTTTAGACACATTTCTGATTAGAACTTTCAAGACTTAGTGATCAACTGTTAGTATGATATGAAGGAAGAAAAACAATGACTAAGGTCATTTATTTGGGGGAACTGGGAATACAGTGACTGTATTAAAAAGAGATAGAGACTCTATGGGGAGTGGTGTTGTTCCCCCATAAACTCATTACCTTTATGAGTTTAGTTTTGGACACAATAAATTTGAAGTTTCTGCAGAAAAGTCAAGTTGAGAGGTCAAAAAGACGTTTGGAAATTCTCATCTAGATCTCAGAAAAGAGGTTAGAGATGGAGCTAAAGATTCAGGAATCCATTTGTGTATAAGTGCTAATTAATTTCATAGGACTAACTTGAATGCAAAGATTGCTTATGGACTCATATAGAGAAAAGAGAGTAAATGATGAGGTACTCTAAAATTTAGGGGTAAATGGAAGAAGTGAGAGGAAAACAGATAAAATAGGATTGGTGGTATTTTCCAAGAAGATGAATTTGACATTTAAGCCTTGTTTTCTTGTCCTTTCTCCATGATTATGCCACATGTGATAGCCAAAATTAATGAGCTCTTTCAAATTTCTTCCTTTCTCTCCCCTATTTCCATATACACATATAAGCTGGGATCCAGCAGACACTCTGAGATTCTGAGATCCGCGTGTAGGAGGTTTGTTAGGGGGCAGGAGGATACTCTTTGGAACAAATTGTGTGAGAGTTAAGAGAAGTAGGATTGGATAGAGGGAGAAGTTGAACTGTGGTGTAGTCGGAACAGAGGCCTCAGTGACCCATGGGAGCTCTGAAGCCCCTTCAGAGAAGCTCTGAATTAAGGCAAGGGTACCAAACCTTTGTATCCCAACATGGACACAAGGGGTGTAAATTTGAAGGTGGTAGCTTCTTTAACTCAAGATAATTTCCAGAGAAGAATGTAGCTATGAGCAGTCAGCAGCCCACACTCTAGGCAGATGTGGGCACAAATGTCTCAGTCCTTAAGAGGCTGGAATCTGGGTGTCACTGCACAGCATCCCCTACAGATTCTCATTTATATCTTTATATGGGGGTGTGTATGTGTGTGTGTGTGTGTGTATTTGGTGATTCTCTGGTTTTTCAGTAGCCTATTATAAAAAAATGATTACTGATGACAGAGGTATTCTGGTGATAGAACAAATATATTGGTAAACTTACTGACTGCACCTGCTGTTGTTGCTGAAGCTGCTAGTAAGAACAATTTTCCAACTCATATCCTAGAGGCAGAGAGCATAAACTTGGGTGGGAAAAACAAGGTTGAGGGAGCTCGTCTCTTCCCTGAGAGAAACAGTCAATAAAAATGTGTCTCCTATGCTTCTGATCTTTACAGTTTCCTCATATTGCAGCACTAGAACAGGAACTACACCATATTATTTAGAGCTAAATAATAACAAATACAATTTTTGCCAGAAATTTTAAAAGCGTATCAAAGTTCTTGCTAAGAATAATTTTAACAGACATATAGATGTCTCTATAATGTGCTCTAAGTAATATTTTTTTTTTTGTGAGGAAGATCAGCCCTGAGCTAACATCCATGCCAATCCTCCTTTTTTTTTTGCTGAGGAAGACTGGCCTTGGGCTAACATCCGTGCCCATCTCCCTCCACCTTATATGGGACGCCACCACAGCATGGCCTGACAAGCTGTGCGTCAGTGCGCGCCCGGGATCCGAACCTGGGCCGCCAGCAGCAGAGCACACGCACTTAACTGCTATGCCACGGGGCCGGCCCCGTAAGTAATTATTTTTATAGGTCATCCAAACTTAATACTATCGTACAAGGCAAACCTAAGAGTTTTATGCTTATATATTTCTGGGTTGTCTCAAGTCCTCTTTGTAAAGAATTCAGATGTATATAAATATTAACATATTAATAGAAAAATAGTTAATTAAAACTAGGTAATGGAATCAGGAGAATGTATCATATTTATCTGTGAATAAATGTAAATTAATGATTTTTGAATTGTTTTTGTATTAAGTAATTCTGAGGGGGTAAACCTGACCTTATTCAAGCCTAAATTTCTTCAGATCTCTTCTGAATCCACTACGAAGTTTATAACGTGTCCATTTCACAGATATATTAAAGAAATGGTTGGTTGGGGTGGAGTGGCGGGGCTAAGGACAAAATTAAACAGACTCTGCCATCAAGTGGCTAGGTAATCTTGGATACATCATGTAAGCTCTTCAGGTTTTCATTTTCTTATCTGTAAAATGAGGAGGTTAGACAATTACTAAGGACCCTTCATGCTCTAAGGGACATATCAGAGGGATAAATGGTTCGTCAGCAATGAGTTCAAACAGCATGTAGCACATGTTACTGAAGGAAGTGTTTTTAAAGTAGAATTACAGGATTTTGCCTCTGAAATATATATAAGCTATAGAATTCCTGAAAGTAGTCTATGACTGCCCTCTCCTGTTAATTATATGGTGAGGAGAAGAAATAAACCAAATACAAAGGGTTTTTATTTTAAACTAACTGATAAGATTCCTACCACCCTGTCCAACAAATATCCATTTACTCAGAAAGGAGGAAATATGTTAAAATAACACATTCATGTGAGTTTGATCAAACATTGCACATTTTTACAGTTATGAGAAAGCCCATGGCTATCACTGCATTAAGAAATTGACCCAAGGAAATAATATGCAACATATGAGGCATCATCAATTCATGTCATTAAACGTAAGTGTGGTGCTTAAAAGAACAAAAACATTTTTAAATGCCATAAAGCAGCAGAGCTAATCTAGTTATTATTTTGCCTCCAAAAAAGCAGCAAGAAAATTTCTATTATATGCTTGCCCAAATCTCAAAGTTCAATGACGTATCCCAAATATCTTTAATGTCTCTTGACAACTAATGGTGCTATTAGGTATTTGATTTAAATTTCCTTTGTTTTTATTCTATATCTTTGGTTGTTGTTGTTGTTTTATTCTGAGCATCAGAAAACAGCATTTTAAAATTGCAACATGAATTCCCATACTTCTACACTCAAAATACAACTATTTCATTCATTCAACAACTTTTTTTTAATTGAGATATAACTCACTTACCATAAACTTCACTCTTTTAAAGTATATAATTCAGTGTTTTTTATCATAGTCACAAGGGACAACTATTTATTGAACGCCTACTATGTGCCAGGTTTCTGTTCAATTTGATTTTCATGTAGTAGAAGTCAGAGTTTTCAAATTATAACGTGAACATTCCTTACTTTTGCCAGAAAAACCAGGTACTGTTGGAATAATTCTTGGTTCCTGACCAGAGACAAATTTAGACAATGAGGAAAATGGAATATGCTGAGAAAGCAGGAAGTGAGATAGGGTTTGGAGAACTAGATCAGAACTGTCCCACTGTCAATGAACCTCATCACGTGTGGCATTTGGGGCATGGATAGTCCCTGGTAGAATGTGGGGGCCCGGTTACTAAAACTTTCACCAATTGTGACTTGGGAGATTATTCTGATGCAGAGGAATGCCCTATGTGGGGCAAAATACAGGCAGTTCAAAAGTGTGTGTACGTGTATGAACAATGGATACAAGCTATGATTGGCTGGCCATTAGGTTAGACGGTTAAACCTGAGAGCAGTTAACAAACAAGTGGAAACTCTCTACTTCACTAGCTGTGAAGCTACTAAAGCAGGCCAGACGGCTTGCTGAGCAGCTGCCATAGACGCCCTTCACTCCTGCCCTGGGAAACTGAAAAAGCTTGACTACCAGACTCAGAACTTCATTATCAAGAAGCTTCAAAAACAATTGCAGCCAGGCCGGCCTGGTGGCTTAGTGGTTAAGTGTGCGTGCTCCGCTACGGGCGGCCCGGGTTCGGATCCAGGGCGCGCACCGATGCACCGCTTCTCCGGCCATGCTGAGGCCGCGTCCCACATACAGCAACTAGAAGGATGTGCAACTATGACATACAACTATCTACTGGGGCTTTGAGGAAGGGAAAAAAAGGAGGAGGATTGGCAATAGATGTTAGCTCAGAGCTGGTCTTCCCCAGCAAAAACGAGGATTAGCACGGATGTTAGCTCAGGGCCGATCTCCCTCACAAAAAAAAAAAAAAAATTGAAGCCAAAGATAGGTAACTTGTTGGAAAACTTGGGACACCGACGCATGGGATGGGGACAGCTGGATGGATGCCCGCAAAGATTCTGGCTCCTGAGACCCCTCTGAACACTGAGAGCCTACAAAGGTTGCCCACCTTTCTTACTAAAAGCTAACACTCCTCCCACACAGAAAGCCACTGCAGCGAGTGCTTCTGAATAAAGCAACAGAGAGCCCTCTCAGAAACTTATCCCACCTCCTCTCATGGCAGTCACGCCAATAACTAGGGTTAAGTCACAGCATAATCTACATGGGAATGTGCTAGGCCTGATCTATACCCCAAAGAAGCTGCCAGAATGAGTCAACATATATTGGCAGGAAAAAGGGAAGTTTTTAGGACTGGATTTTGAGGGTGCCTAGTCAAGAGACCTAGCATATAAGATTGGATAATGGTGAGCTTATTGACTTGGAGGCACTCTTGAGATATGGGATGTAACACCATGGCAGGCCCCAGGCGCAAACTCCCCGTTAGGATGGTTCCTAGAAGTCTGGAGAAAGTAATAGCCTGTGCTGAGAGATCTTGAAATGCTTAAATTGCCATGGCAGTCAGTGGAGGGCGGGATTAAAAACCTCAAGGGGAGTGGGCAGGCTGGAGTGCATATATTATGTGAGGCCAGAAGCCCTTAGGGAAGATTATGGGAGGGGCCAGAGGATACATCATTCACCAAGGCCCTCAGTAAGAGAGACATCCTGGTAAAAGAGACACCACCCTCAGCACGAAGTTCAGTGACAGTTCACCTCTGAGGGCCAGGGCTCACAGTAGGAGATGCTATCACAGAGCTTGGCTTATTAATAGCAATGGGAATGATGGGGCCCAGAAGCATAGTAGATCCAGGAGGCAGAACTTAATGCCAGAAGTCAGAGTAGTCACAACTATCAGAATGACTGGCAAAATCAGAGTGATAGCCAAGGGAGCTTGACCTAGAAAGAGTTGTGGAGATGTTTTATAGAACCCAGTGCTCCTAGGGGAAAAATAAATGGGCAGGGAATAAAGGTACTACCTAATATACGTAATCAAAGAAAGCAAGAGTGGATGAGGGTGGTCACTACAATAAAAAGTGTCACGATCTCTTGTCCAGTTTCCAGATCTGAGTCAATTTTCAGACCCAGAACCTACTGACTATAAAGGTGGCCAAGTCCTGGAGGAAAGGACCCCACAACTCTATGGCAAGTATATACTGTAATAATTCTTCTAGTCCTTCCTCAAAGGGACCTACACCATTTTCTCAGGTGACTGCACACTGAGAAAGGGGGAATATCTAGACATTTCAGGAAAAATTAGACACAGGATCTGAGTTGACATTGATACTTAGAGACCCAGATTATCATCTTGGTCTCCTCATTAAGAGTAGGAACATACAGAAGCCAGGCAATAAATGGCCAAATCCTGGCTCAGAGTAGGTACACTGGGTCCATGGAAACACCTAGTGGTCATTTCCTCAGTCCCTGAAGGTTACAACTGTGAGTAACATATTTGGCAGTTGGAGTAATCCCCACTTTGGGTTTTAGCTCCTGAAGTAAGAGCTGTTACAGTGGGGAAGGCCAAGTAGAAGTCTTGGAAATTGATACCCAGCCTGCTTCAGACAAAATAAACCAAAAACAATGTATCATATTTTGGGTGTGCATGGCAGAGATTAGCGCCACTCTTAAGGATCACAAGAATGCCTGGGTGGAGGTCTGTGATGGTTAATTTTCTGTGTCAACTTGACTGGGCCACAGGGTGCCTGGACATTTGGTTAAACACTTTGGGTGTGTCTGTGAGAGAGTTTCTGGATGAGATTAATATTTGAATTGGTAGACTGAGCAGACTGTCCTCCCCAAGGTGGGTGGGCCTCATCCACTCTGTTGAAGGCCTGAATAGAACAAAAAGGCTGAGTAAGGGAGAATTTGCTTTCTCCTCTTGTCTTCAAGCGGGGACGTCAGTCTTCTGCCTTTGGACTCTGACGTGGACCGGAACTTATACCATCAGCTCTCCTGGTTCTCAAGTCTTTAGACTGGGACTGAAACTATACCATAGGCTCTCCTGGGTCTCCAGCTTACTGACCATAGATCTTTGGACTTCTCAGTCTCTATAACTGCAGGAGCCAGTTCCTTGTAATAAATTTCTTTTTATATATACCCTATTGGTTCTGTTTCTCTGGAGAACCCTAATACATGGTCCCTATCATATCTCCATTTAATTCACCTCTCTGCCCCCTGCAAAAACTGGATGAATTCTGGAGAATGACCCTAGACTACTGCAAGCCCAACCAAGTAATAGCCCTGATTGCAGGTGTCAGACTCAACCTGTCTCTTTAGTAGAGCATATTACTATGGCTTCAGTCTCACAATTTGGGGTAAAGCAAACTGAGCACAGAACCTTCTGGATGTTTATGCTATTTTCTTTCTTTCTTTTCTTTCTTTTTTTTTTTTTGCTGGGAAAGATTCATCCTGAGCTAACATCTGTCGCCAATCCTCTTTTTTTTTCCCCCTCTCCCAAAGCCCCAGTACATAGTTGTATACTGTAGTGGTAAGTCCTTCTAGTTTTTCTGTGTAAGCCACCACCACAGCGTGGCTACTGACAGACAAGTGGTCTGATTCCCCCCCGGGGAACTGAACCCAGGCTGTCGAAGGGGAGCGCACTGAACTTTAACCACTAGACCATCAGGGCTGGCTCTCCTTCTTTCTTTCTTTGTTTTTTTCTTTCTTTTTTTTTTTTTTTTTTTTACAGTTGTCTCATCCACACCTCATTTATCTGAATATTTTTAGCTAGTTATCTTTCAGTTTTTCAAAAGCATTCCACAAAATTTTCACAGAAAAAACTGTTTACCTTCTTAGTTCATCAATTTACATAATTTTTTTCAATTACATAATTGCAATAACAAGTACAACTAGAATTAACAGGCTTAAGAACAAACACATCATCTCTTAAAATATACAATTCAACTCACAGGAGCAAAAATGTATGTTGCGCTAGAGTAGCTTGCCAGCTGTAAGCTGTTAGAGATTCCGCATACCAACGACAGCAGTGTGTTTTAGAGATGGAATGGGGAGGGTCGGTCCTTCATTCTAAGGAGTTATAGTGGATTTAAGATTAAATGGAGCTCAGTTGTAAGTGTTTACACTCAGAAAGGACAAGATTCTCCTCTCCTTCTCCCCAGCCCTGTGTGTTTGTATGTGTCTACTGGGGCGGGGGGGCGGCGATGGTAGAGAAATGTACTTTTGCTCTTTTGTTCTTGTCAACGTTAAACAGATCTGATCTTATCATTTCCCTGCTCCCAAACCACCATCAGTCCCCACTGCCTTCAAGACAAATAAAAACTCCTTAAAAGTGGTGTATAAGGCCCTTCACCACCTCAGACTCCCTATCTTTTCAGTCATATATCTACCTCGTGCCATTTCCCCCACCAACCCTCCTGTCATGCCGAACCAGAGGAGATCATGCTCTTTCACTTACCCATGACCTTGCCACTCAGACTAGAATGAATTTTTCCTTCTTTTTAGGGTGACTACATAATTTGCTGTCCAAACTGGTACACATTTGAGAATGAAAGGGGACACTAACCAGATGGGACAATGGGAAAACACATACAAACTGGGGTAGTTCTGTGTAAACAGGCCTATGGTCACCGTGCTCATTGTAGGCCCATTGATTTCCTCATTTCTGTGATCTCAGTGCCTAACACTCAGTGGGTGCTCCAAAAATCTTAGTTGAAATTGATCACATATTCTACGACCTTCCCCTATTGTTGTTGTTATTTTCCTCTCCAACCTTGGTCACCACTAATACATATAGAAACTTTGTGTGAATTACAATATGTGCCCTTTCTTCCTAGCAGACTACACAGCGAGTGGACACAAGCTGGGTTTCAGCCACCACTTTCCCTCACATGGGCATTTTTGTATAGTGAGAAAAGTACTCAATGTGTCTCCAACTATTTATCCTGTATAAAAATTAAGTGGTTGTGGAAGATACTGAAGCACTCTACTAAAATATATGTCAGATGACATTTGAAATCTGGATGAGAAAAGATGCCAAATGAAATTTGTAGTAAGAAGAGCAAAGTATCAAACATTTATCTGGAATTTTATGCAGAGTGAACATAAGAGGACTGTGAAAATCTATTCGGGAGTAATAAATTTGCTTCACATTGAAACAGGGAAATATTTTACAAGTGGAACACAGGGCCATAATATTATTCAGAGAAAGCGTACTATCAATATTAATCTAAGAAAAAGAAAAAAATGATATTCTTATCACTCGGAAATGGGCTATGATAACCTTATGTATAAAAGGTCTATTTTATTTTAAGAAACCTATCTTAAAAAACAAGCATCCAGTACTTTTTTGGTTGTTGAATACTTTCATAGTACCTACATTTAAAGATACTAGCCATTAGTCACTTAAAACAACAAAAACTTAACTTCAAACGTCTTGTCCTTTAAGAACCTGCCTTTCCTTTTAAATCTATCTATGTATCCCACTCCTCTATTACCATTCTTTACATCTAGAACACCACATGTTTTAATTTTTAAGTTGCTTGTATTAAAACAGTAATTAAAGAAATAATTTTTTAAAATGGACTCAATTTAAAATTCTAATCTCCATTAGGTTCGTTTTGAAAAAGTCTAAATAATTAAAGTTCATTAAGAAATCAAATAGTTTTGAAAGGCTAACAGTTAAAAAGTCCTGTGCCTTGTCTCTCTTCTCTCCATCTCTCTTCTCTCCATCTCTGGTCCCTGTTTCCCAGAGGCAAACACTTTTCAGCTATGAAAGCTGTTTCTTCTGTCAGCAAGCTCCATCTTTATTTGAGGCTCTTTTGTTGCTGGTTACAAGCAAGGCTTAGTTTTAGGCTAAGTTGTTACATAGAATAGATCCTCCTCATTCATTAGCACCCTTACCAAACCACAACCCCCACCCACTGAGATTTCACTAAAAGATACTACCTAGTTTGCCATCCTTTATAGCCGGGTTTCTCAACAATGGCATTATTGTCATTTTGGGCCAGATAATTCTCTGTTGTGGGGGGCTGTCCAGTGCATTGTAGGATCTTTAGCAGTATCCCTGGCCTCTGCCCAATACATGTCAGTAGCAGCCCCCACCCAATTCATTGTGACAACCACAAATGTTTCCCGATTCTTGCCAAATATCCCCTGAGGTGCAAAATCTCCACCCACCACTGCCCTGTTAATAACCACTATTTTCTAAATAAATATTCTGGCCTCTCCACACTTCATCTAAACCAAATGTCATGAGTCAATGCAGTGTTAATACAATGATGTCCATAGTTTTTCAATACTAATGGCACATTAGAATCATCTTTTTAAAAGGGGAGCTTTGAAAGAACGCATATGCCAAGGCCCCACCTTAGAACAATGGAATGAAATCTCTTAAGGTAAGTCTTGAGCATTTTTCTTTTTCTTTTTTTTGGTGAAGAAGATTAGCTCTGAGCTAACATCTGCTGCCAATCTTCCTCTTTTTGCTAAGGAAGATTAGCCCTGAGCTAACAGCTGCGCCCATCTTCCCCTATTTTTGTACATGGTTTGCCACCACAGCATGACTTGATGAGCAGTGCATAGGTCCGCAGCCAGGACCTGAACCTGCGAACCCCAGGCCACCAAGGCAGACTGCGCGAACTTAACCATTACACCACCAGGCCGGCCCCTTGAGCATTTTTATTTTAAAGCTCCTTAGGTAATTCTAAACTTCGGCACAGCTGAGAACTGCCTTCTTAACATATTACTCTTCCCAGGAATATATGCTTTCAAATAGATTTCTACCAAGACTTTTCAAACATTAGTAGAGCATGAGGCATGTATCTGGGGAGTAAAAGACTCACAGAAATTCTCAAGCTACACCAATTAAGTGTCTATAGCCCATAATTATAAACAGTGATATCTAGTGTTCAGTTCCCGATTGGGGAAAAAAAAGGTATATGTGTTAATTCTTACAGCTAACTCTAATATATTCAACCTCTCTTTCAAAGGGATATTTCCCATTGTCTTTGAAACACCTGAAATCTGTCACCTAAACAAACAAAAATCCACAAGCCCCCCCCCCCAAAAAAACAGAACAATTCATATTCACTCTCAAGTCAAAGTCAAACTGTCTGAGAGAGAAATTTAGACTCACTGATTCCATTTCTTCATTTATCACATCCCACTCCAATCTGGCTTCTGGTCCTATTATTCCAACAAAATAGTTCTTGCTAAGGTAAATGACCCTTATGTTACTAAATCTAATGGATATTATTCAGGCCTTAGTTCACGTGACTTCTCAACAGCATTGGACACTACTCACCACTCCTTCCTTGAATCATTTATGCCTTTGTCTTCCATTGCACAACACCCATCCGATATCTGCAACTCCTTAGCCAGCTCATCTTCCTCTACCTAGCCAAAAATTAATTTAAATTCTTCATTGCACACTCCTAGGTTGTCTGCTAAGTCTATTTCATGTATACTCAAGACTTTAATTTCTCCCTACATACTTAACAGTTAGTTTTCAGTCTAGATCTTACTTCTCAGCTCTAGACTTCTATCCAAAAGCCTCTTGGATGACTCAAAGGCATCAGAAACTCAGTAAGTCCTACACCAATGATCTCCACACCTACTCATCTCCAAACATATTACCTTTCAAATGGATGTCATCAATCAGCTCCATCCCATTCCATTGTATGCACAGCTTCCCTCCTCCTCCTGACCTTGAATCCAATTGCATCAACAAATCCCTCCTCGCGCCCAGTGGGGAAGGGGAGCGAGCAGGGAGCTTACATCGCGCGGGAGGCGGCGGCGGCTACGACGGAGACGGCTGCGCTTGCTCTCTGGGCGTTATGGCGGCTGCCGGGAGCCCATAAGCGGCGGGAGCGGGAGCGCGCGCGTGGCTGCGGCGACGACGACGGCTCGACGGCTCGTTCCTTCTCGCTCTTGTTGCCCTCGCCGTTGGTGCAATGGATTGTCGGATCCGCTCCGCAGGGATCGCGCGTGGGAGCCGCGGGCCGGGGCTTCCCCCTCCCCCTCACGGACTCCTGCTTCCCCCGAGACCCGGAGCCCGAGGACTCACCCGGCGGCGGAGACCTGAGTGGGCTCCCTCCGCCCCCGCGAAGCCTGCACGGCCGCCGGTAAGAAAGGGGGCGGCGGGCGGGTCAGGATGTGGCGGGGAGGCCGGGCGGGGGCGGGGGAGCCGGGCGAAGGCCGGGGCGGCTCTGCGAGGGCGGCGGCGGCGGCGGCGGCGGCTGCGCTTGCTCTCGGCATTATGGCGGCTGCCGGGAGCCGATAAGCGGCGGGAGCGGGAGCGCGCACGTGGCTGCGGCGACGACGAGGGCTCGACGGCTCGTTCCTTCTCGCTCTTGTTGCCCTCGCCGTTGGTGCAATGGATTGTTGGATCCGCTCTCAGGGGGTCGCGCGTGGGAGCCGCGGGCCGGGGCTTCCCCTCCCCCTCCCCCTCCCGGACTCCTGCTTCCCCCGAGACGCCCGGAGCCCGAGGACTCACCCGGCGGCGGAGACCTGAGTGGGCTCCCTCCGCCCCCGCGAAGCCTGCACGGCCGCCGGTAAGAAAGGGGGCGGCGGGCGGGTCAGGATGTGGCGGGGAGGCCGGGCGGGGGCGGGGGCGCCGGACGAAGGCCGGGGCGGCTCTGCGAGGGCGGCGGCGGCGGCGGCGGCGGCCGGGCTGGGCGCGCGGGGGGCGCGTGAGTGGCGCGCGGGGGGCTCCGCGGAGCGCGTCCTAGCGCCGGCGGGCGGCGGAGCCCGGGCCTCCTCGGCGTGGGCGCGGCGGGGCCGCGAGGGCAGAGCCGCGGGGCACGAGCGGCGAGCGCTTGGCCGGCGCGTCGCCCCCGCCGCGACCCGGCCTCCCGGCACGTGGGGGGCGGCGGCGAGGGGGAGGGGCGGCGGCCCAGGCGAGCCCGGGAGGGCGCGGAGCGGGGCGGCGGGAAGTGTGAGGCGGGAAGAGAGACTCGGGGACCGGGAGGGAGGCCCTGGGAGGGACGGGGGTGGGAGTGTGCGTCCGGCCGGGAGACTGACTGGAGCGAAGCTGCGATGGACGGAGGCGGGAGGAGGAAGGCTTCCAGCCTCCTTTCGAGCCCCGCTTGGGAAACTCAGCAGGAGCAGAGCAGCTGTTGAAGGACCGGGCACAGGGGAGGAGGGTTGGGGAGGTTTGACTTCATTGTTGAGACGCGGGAAAGGCTGGAGAGAGCTGCGTGCGCCTGGAGCTGCAGCACTCAGGGCTGTGAGCAGGGCCTCAGAAAGAGGACTGACTCGGGGAAGGCAGATGAGGGGGAAAAGGAAGTTAGAATGTCCAGAGAAAGCCGTTTTGAGGAGCGAAAGGAAGGTGGAAAGGAAAACAACAGAGGAGTGAACTTTCTCAACGCAGAGAGACTTTCGGGAAAGAGGCGGTTTGTTAGAGTCCCTAGATTTTTAAGACTTGTTGAACAGTAAAGCTCTTTGAGGGGTTGGAATTAATCTTTAACATGAGGAATAAATGTTGCGTGGAAGAGTTACTTTTTGGATAACCAGTTCTTGCAAAGAGTCTACTGGACCTTAGTCTCTGGAGAATTAAAATCTCGATCTAGATGTAGAGTTTGCTGTGATGAAGTTGGCAACAGCCTGTTTTCCTCCTCTTTTTTTTTGGAATGGAAATCATCGTAGGACTGAATTCTCTTTGCTGAGGTCGGAGGACAGCTCTGCTCTCAGTCGGCTGTCTCGGTCCTTTCTGGCTGGGGAAGGATCTGACGTCTCCTTCCCCCGCTTCTTCCTCTCCCTCCCCTGCCAGAGATCTCCTTTGTTTATTCGTGGATGGCTTGTAGGTGACTCTCCAGTGTTGTGCTGAAATCTTGAAAGGTGGGAATGCTGTGTCTTGGTCCGTGATTTCTGCCCCAAACCCGTTACTTAAAAAATCATAGTGTATATTCCATTACCTTTTTTTTTTTTTAATGGAATCTCCGCAAGTGCAACCTGGATAAATATTATTTAAATTTTATCATTCCACTGTCGGCTCACCTGTGAAAGTACACGTTTATTTTGATCTGTACAGTTTTTGCGAAGATTGTATGATACTTTTATTCTTCTGTTCTTATGTGAGTATTTTCAAAACTTTGCCTCATTCAAGTGTATGAAGTTCTTGGTGATATGAATTAGTGTTTGATTAAAGGTAACCTTTTCCCCCCTTACTTGGTTTGACAAAGTATCTAATAAGACTCCGTTTTCTATTCTTGGAATGTATGTATATGTTATATATTACCGTTTTTCTTTAGTTAGCTAGTTATCCATAATGTGTATATATGTATCTACACAGCTGCAGTTAGTCTAAAAGTTTTATTACTCAGCAGATATTCTGATTTCTTCTGTCAAAAATAAGCACTGGTGTGCTGTAAATTCTAGTAAGTAGTCAGGAATGTAGTTAATGGAAGCCTAGGTATTTCTGATTGGCCTAGGTAGATTTGTATAAGTTCTAAATAGACTTATCTTTTTCTCTACAGGAAGTTTTCTTATTTTCTTAATATGTTTTCTTTAGGTGAATCAAAAAGGGTCCCAGGAAACCTGTGAATGTTGAAGAAAATTCGTCTGTGAATTTTTGGTATTCGAGGAGGAGTCAGTATTTATATTCATCTTTTAAACTGGGAAGATTTATGTTTTATTTTAAAACTTCTTGATATTTACAATGAATGGACACAGTGATGAAGAAAGTGTTAGAAACAGTAGTGGAGAATCAAGGTAAGCACTTTATTATCAAGTATTTATTATGAAGAGAATGGAAAACTTGTGTGACTCTTTTTAGTTTTCTTAGTAGATGGCAGTTTTCAGGTTCAAATTCTTCCTCTTAGGTATCCAAACAGTAAAAAGTTTCTAATATAAAGAGCTTTGTTGATAATACAGGTTTTAATTATTTTTTTCCTTTGAGATACACAAAGAAGAATTTAAGTATAGAAGTTTGGGTTACTTAAATCTCCTTGGAGGTATATATTGTTTGGGTTAATAACTGAAGCTAGAACAAGTAGGAAAAGAGATTTAAATTGATTTGACTGTTAGTGCACTCTCTAAATAAAGGCAATAAGAATTTCTTTCCTCATCTTTTTCTGGCATTTTATCTTCTACCTGTGCTGTCCAATATAGTAGCCACTAGCCACATGTGGCTGTTTAAATGTAAATTAATTAAAATTACACAGTATTCAAAATTCAGTTATTCAATCACACTAGACACATTTCAAATGCTGAATAGTCCCATGTGGCTAGTGGCTACCATGATGGACGGTGCAGATAGAAAACATTACTATCACTACAAAAAGTTCTTTTGGACAATGCTGATCTGGATATTTGTTAAAGTATTGTTGCAACTCTTTTTTCCTCCTATTTTCTTTAATTTGAGTTTTAATTATATATGAGTGAGTTAAGAGTTCTTACTTGGGCCATGTCTTTTTAAGGAAGATATAGTTTATGGGAATAAGCCATATTAAGCTATTTTAATGTGAAAGAAGCCTCTTCAAATACAAAGACTCTTTAAATTCTTCTGTAGCCCCCAAATTTTGAGTTATCTGCATATTAATAATAAAGTCCATGTAGTTATATATACTTATTGTATGTAGAGATCAGGAATATGGACATTGGAGTGAGACTGCCTGGTTACTTATCCCGGTTCTACTTCTGGTTAGCTCTGTGAATTAGGACAAACTATTTAACCTCTGGGGCCAGCCCCATGGCCTAGTGGTTAAGTTTGGTGTGCTCTGCTTCAGTGGCCCGGGTTCAGTTCCTGGGCACCGACCTACATCACTCATTGGTGGCCATGCTGTGGCGGTGACCCACATACAAAATAGAGGAAGACTGGCACAGATGTTAGCTCAGGGTGAATCTTCCTCAAGCCAAAGAGGAAGATTGGCAACACATCTTAGCTCAGGGCCAATCTTCCTCAGCAAAAAAAAAAAAAAGAGAGAGAGAAAGAGAAAAAATTAACCTCTGAGGCTTTGATTTTTGCAGTTTTGAAATGGGGATTACGGTATTATTTATCTTATTTGAAGTTGAGGATTAAGTGAGATGCTACATCTCAAGGTCTTAATATAGTTCCTGATATAATGAGCACTCAATATTTGCTTATTATGATTAGCATTATGTTTTATGTAACATAGGGTACTAGATAACTAAAACATTAATTATAGTGATAGAGAAATGTGATGGACAAGAAACAGGAAAGTTTTGGCAGTTAGGAGGGTTTCAGAAAAAATGTTGGGGTAGAAAATGAAGCAGTGGTATATGTATTTGACCTGAGACTTGGGATTTTCTGGTCATTCTAGGAATACTTGAGTTTATCAGCTTTCACAGGTGCACTGTTTGGGTAACAAGAACATCATAGAGAAGAAGGAGTAGTTACAGAAAGCAGCATGATTTAGCAGAACACGTGTTGGTCTGGAGTTACAAAACCTGAGTTGACACCATCTAACTAGTTCTCTGAATGATTTCTCAACTGTAAAGTAATTGAGTTGAACTAAATGATTTTGAAGTTTCATCCTATCACTTTTACAATGTGTAATAAAATTTTAGATAACAGAGTTTCTGGTGATTCTAGTCAAACTCTGTTATCTAAAACTTTATGAATCACCAGAGTTGAGAGGTAAATTAGAAGACTTTTGAATCTCAGGTTTGATTCAGATCTCTACAGGTATATTGACTATAGTAAGTGAATAGGAGAGTCACACTGTCCCGCATTGTCTTATTCATTAGTGAACAGTGAAATGGTTGATAGGTAGAAATACCTAGAGGAGACACAGGAACAAAACTACCTGGAAAACAGGAAGTAAGCCTCTTGAGAGTAAATCCTCTTGTTGAGTATGCGGAGAGATCGCGTGCTGTTATGTTCTGACCGCTTACCTCTTCGAGTAATCTTTTATATATTTTACTGCCATATCTAAAGCAAAGGTGAGTAGTAAGTCAAATTAGATGGTATAGTTGAAAAAAGTTAAACCCTGTGAAAGCAAATTTACTTACAGGAGTCTTTTATAATGCATACTCATTTAAAATAATTGCAAAGCATATTCTGTAATTATTCTGAGTCATCATTTCTACCATACAAGGTATGTGCTTCTGAGAAGTATGATTGTCGAGTTATCTAATTCTTTCAACTGCCTTGGTGTTTGTTTATCAGGAGGAGGAAGACCTGCTTCTATTTTGCTTTCATTTTCTTCCTTACTGCTGTTATGCTATCCTTTTCCTTTGCTCTACTGTCATTGTTACTAACCCTGAGACCCCCTCCCCAAAGCTTTTATAACAGGGCAGTACAGAGAAGGGAGATTGTGCCTAGTTAGTTAAAAGAGTGAGGAGGTGAACTTTGCAGACATAGGGATTTTCTTGCAAACAACAAAAGTTTCAGTAACTATGAATGTTAATATAGAGTGATGAGAAGAGAAATATGCTCTCCTTTTAAAATTAATATACACTGTAAATAGTTTTTAAAGTAAAATTTGATTTTTATTGGCTAGAATTTTTAAATGTATTTTTGCTGTAGCGTTTCTTTTTTCCTTTATGAAAATGAAGCTTATGAAATGAAATAGACTTAAGAAGTCATTTAGCATTTTTGGTTGGTATAATTAGCTTTCTACTAAAAAAAATGGTTTTTTGATTCTTTCCATGTAGAAAGCTCTCTATAACCATTGACTGAAGGGAAGAAGAATACATAGGAAAATGTGTCTTGGGCTGTGCTATAACGGACAGTTTTGAAACTTTTTTATTAAGAAATCTGGGTCAGGATGCACCTGTACGTCAGTTTCAACTCAGCACAAAGTTTATTATGTAACTGAAGTTAAGCTTTCTGAAGATACTATGGGAAGATTTCAGAGCATCAGTTCCTCACTGTGTGGATGTGTTGTTATTTGCAACCAAATTTTTCAAATCCTGGGTAGATATTTTTTATTTTAAAATTATCTTGAATGATGATTTACTCCAGGACTAGATTTATGGGTAAAGACCAGAAATATATTATCATATTTTGCTCATTTTTGGATGATTGATACATGCTTAATACTCAGAAGAATTTCTCTGCTTGCCTGTAGATTAAATTTTTAATAATATGTTTGTCCATGTAAATTTGAGAATTTATTTGAATGACTTTAATTAGTCTCTATCTATTATGCTCTTGAAAAATTCTTACAGGGTGAGGAAGGTTGTTAGTGATGTGCTGTAATGGTCTCAACCATTTAGAATTAATCTCTAGCTGGCAATGGAGCTTTGTGGACTGTAACACTTCAATTGCCTTGGCTTATAGAAAATATTTTAATTATCATTTTATGGTTCAAGAATCTTTGGATCTCAACTTGTAAAGTGTTCTGGGTAGGCAGTGAATAGGGACTATGATCACTGGAAATGTTCTCAATGAAAACCTCCTTTTTAGAAATTCAGAGTTTTAAAGGCTTTTTAGAGGCTTTGAGAAGCCCTAGAGCCTCAATGACCTGTGACATTTAAGGAAAACCGATTCAGAGTTAATTTGAACACAGGGCACGGTTTGCACCATGGATCTGTTAGTGTCCTGTTGAATTCTACTATGGTATACTGTGTTTGGAAACATTGTATTTATGTATACACATACCAGAAAGATTTCTTGCCATCAAAATCAGTTAGTTTCTTTCACTAAATAAATTTGAACAGTTTTTAAAGTCAATACCAGTTAAAATGGTGTTTGCTGAGCTTATTTTGCAGTTATCTCAGAGTTTTAAAAAAAATGTCATTTTTTAAATTTCCAAAGTTTGTGTTAAGAAACATTTTAAG